>NW_028124709.1:0-84470 GCF_965194825.1 Balaenoptera physalus
AAGTGAAATAAGTCACACAGAAAAGGACACTTCTCATAAGGTGTCACTTATAGAGGGAATGTAAAAACCGTTACACTTGAACTGAATTACAAAACAGAACAGAGTCACACATGCAGAAAACACACTATGGCTGCTTAACGGGAAAGGTGAGGTGGGGTGATACATAAAACAAGAGTTTCAAATTAGCTCAGATACCGTTCCATAAACCCAATATGTAATAGACAAGACCTACTCCTTGCTCAGAGAACTGGACTCAACACGCCCGATTCACCACCCAAGAATATATCTGACTAGTAATAATCTTAAAACCTATGTATTGATATCTCTCTGTTAGTGTGTCAAGTGGGTGTAAAGCGGCATAAACACAGCCGTGAAAAGCAGCTAAACCCCATTCTAAAAATAAATTACTTTTAAAAACCCATGAAACAAAGACAGGGAAAGAGAGAGAAATTCTTACACAATTCGTTCCGGGGCTGTGATGCAACCTGGATTGACCATATCTAGACCCACAGCTGGATGAGACATAAGGGTGGACACTCTTGGGACTGAGAGGTTTGGTGAGGTTGGGTGAGCAAACACACACCCTTTAAAGTAATACTGCGTGCTACCCATCGCATGGGTCCCAAATCTCCAGGTTCAAGGGCATCTTCCTACATCGAAAACATGCATGAGAAACCCAGAAGATGGTACACCGTGTGATGGGGAAAGGTTTCTAAAACGCACCTCATTTCTCATCTCCTTGTGCTCGGGTTCGCCATTCCAGCCACTTTACTAGCAATCTCCCTACTTGGAGCATCAGCACCTTTAACCTCCTGTTCCGTAAAGGTTGCAATTTGTCCTGAGGATGAACGGGAAGACGGGGAACCAATGAGAGACTAGCTCTTGGTGTTGGGACAGGCACAGGTCACTCTATTTTCCCATCAGGAAGAAGAATTAACCACAGGCTCAGCCTGCCCCCCGGAACCAGAACAGGGCCTGAAGCCATCCTGCGCTTTTGCGGCCAGCTCCCAAAAAAGCGACTTGTAAAATGGAGCTTCAGGGCACTGCAATTCACAAACCTGCAGAGTTATAAATGATAACTCTCGTCCACAAATATATTGAGGGAAGGCAAAGAAGAAGATTTGAAATCAAGGCAGAATTGCAGGAAACAGATTTCAGGAGGTAGATTCGAATCGCCTTTAAAGCACATGAAAAGCGGCAAAAGGTTGACAATGATGCCCTTGGCCAAAAAGGGCGTATGCGTTTTTTCCTGAATATATTCAGGAAAAAACGCATACGCCCTTTTTGGCCAACCAAGCAACCTGGAAAGGCAAATCAGTGCTACAAAGAAGTCTCGCTTCCCATCGGTCAAAAGGGCCATGCTGAAAAAAGTGTCAAAACCAGAAATGCAGGACAGGCCATGGAGAAATGGGAGCCTTGCTACACTGATGGGCGGGATGTAAATTGCCAACAGCCACTCTGGAGAAGTGTACGGTGTGTCCTGAAACATCGAAAAAACACAGCTTAGAGAGCATAGGGCACTTCCACGCATGGGGGGATAAAGTGGGAAAATTGAAAATCAGCAAGACACAAGCAGCCCAAAGTTTAGGGCTGCTCTGTTGACAAGGACCTCCACTTCATTCCACCTTAAATATCCCGGGAAAGCGAAAAATGGATAAAAAAGTTGTGGTCCCTATGTACAATGGAATATCACTCAGCCATGAAATCAATGTCATAAGGCTAGTAGCAGCATGATGAGTGGATTTAGTTAAGACGATTCTAAGTGAAATAAGTCACACAGAAAAGGACACTTCTCATAAGGTGTCACTTATAGAGGGAATGTAAAAACCGTTACACTTGAACTGAATTACAAAACAGAACAGAGTCACACATGCAGAAAACACACTATGGCTGCTTAACGGGAAAGGTGAGGTCGGGTGATACATAAAACAAGAGTTTCAAATTAGCTCAGATACCGTTCCATAAACCCAATATGTAATAGACAAGACCTACTCCTTGCTCAGAGAACTGGACTCAACACGCCCGATTCACCGCACAAGAATATATCTGACTAGTAATAATCTTAAAACCTATGTATTGATATCTCTCTGTTAGTGTGTCAAGTGGGTGTAAAGCGGCCTAAACACAGCCTTGAAAAGCAGCTAAACCCCATTATAAAAATAAATTACTTTTAAAAACCCATGAAACAAAGACAGGGAAAGAGAGAGAAATTCTTACACAATTCGTTCCGGGGCTGTGATGCAACCTGGATTGACCATATCTAGACCCACCGCTGGATGAGACATAAGGGTGGACACTCTTGGGACTGAGAGGTTTGGTGAGGTTGGGTGAGCAAACACACACCCTTTAAAGTAATACTGCGTGCTACCCATCGCATGGGTCCCAAATCTCCAGGTTCAAGGGCATCTTCCTACATCGAAAACATGCATGAGAAACCCAGAAGATGGTACACCGTGTGATGGGGAAAGGTTTCTAAAACGCACCTCATTTCTCATCTCCTTGTGCTCGGGTTCGCCATTCCAGCCACTTTACTAGCAACTTCCCTACTTGGAGCATCAGCACCTTTAACCTCCTGTTCCGTAAAGGTTGCAATTTGTCCTGAGGATGAACGGGAAGACGGGGAACCAATGAGAGACTAGCTCTTGGTGTTGGGACAGGCACAGGTCACTCTATTTTCCCATCAGGAAGAAGAATTAGCCACAGGCTCAACCTGCCCCCCGGAACCAGAACAGGGCCTGAAGCCATCCTGCGCTTTTGCGGCCAGCTCCCAAAAAAGCGACTTGTAAAATGGAGCTTCAGGGCACTGAAATTCACAAACCTGCAGAGTTATAAATGATAACTCTCGTCCACAAATATATTGAGGGAAGGCAAAGAAGAGGATTTGAAATCAAGGCAGAATTGCAGGAAACAGATTTCAGGAGGTAGATTCGAATCGCCTTTAAAGCACATGAAAAGCGGCAAAACGTTGACAATGATACCCTTGGCCAAAAAGGGCGTATGCGTTTTTTCCTGAATATATTCAGGAAAAAACGCATACGCCCCTTTTGGCCAACCAAGCATCCTGAAAAGGCAAATCAGCGCTACCAAGAAGTCTCGCTTCCCATCGGTCAAAAGGGCCATGCTGAAAAAAGTGTCAAAACCAGAAATGCAGGACAGGCCATGGAGAAATGGGAGCCTTGCTACACTGATGGGCGGGATGTAAATTGCCAACAGCCACTCTGGAGAAGTGTACGGTGTGTCCTGAAACATCTAAAAAACACAGCTTAGAGAGCATAGGGCACTTCCACGCACGGGGGTATAAATTGGGAAAATTAAAAATCAGCAAGACACAAGCACCCCAAAGTTTAGGGCTGCTCTGTTGACAAGGACCTCCACTTCATTCCACCTTAAATATCCCAGGAAAGCGAAAAATGGAAAAAAAATTTGTGGTCCTTATGTACAATGGAATATCACTCAGCCATGAAATCAACGTCTTAAGGCTAGTAGCAGCATGATGAGTGGATTTAGGTACGACGATTCTAAGTGAAATAAGTCACACAGAAAAGGACACTTCTCATAAGGTGTCACTTATAGAGGGAATGTAAAAACCGTTACACTTGAACTGAATTACAAAACAGAACAGAGTCACACATGCAGAAAACACACTATGGCTGCTTAACGGGAAAGGTGATGTGGGGTGATACATAAAACAAGAGTTTCAAATTAGCTCAGATACCGTTCCATAAACCCAATATGTAATAGACAAGACCTACTCCTTGCTCAGAGAACTGGACTCAACACGCCCGATTCACCGCACAAGAATATTTCTGACTAGTAATAATCTTAAAACCTATGTATTGATATCTCTCTGTTAGTGTGTCAAGTGGGTGTAAAGCGGCATAAACACAGCCGTGAAAAGCAGCTAAACCCCATTATAAATATAAATTACTTTTAAAAACCCATGAAACAAAGACAGGGAAAGAGAGAGAAATTCTTACACAATTCGTTCCGGGGCTGTGATGCAACCTGGATTGACCATATCTAGACCCACAGCTGGATGAGACATAAGGGTGGACACTCTTGGGACTGAGAGGTTTGGTGAGGTTGGGTGAGCAAACACACACCCTTTAAAGTAATACTGCGTGCTACCCATCGCATGGGTCCCAAATCTCCAGGTTCAAGGGCATCTTCCTACATGGAAAGCATGCATGAGAAACCCAGAAGATGGTACACCGTGTGATGGGGAAAGGTTTCTAAAACGCACCTCATTTCTCATCTCCTTGTGCTCGGGTTCGCCATTCCAGCCACTTTACTAGCAATCTCCCTACTTGGAGCATCAGCACCTTTAACCTCCTGTTCCGTAAAGGTTGCAATTTGTCCTGAGGATGAACGGGAAGACGGGGAACCAATGAGAGACTAGCTCTTGGTGTTGGGACAGGCACAGGTCACTCTATTTTCCCATCAGGAAGAAGAATTAACCACAGGCTCAGCCTGCCCCCCGGAACCAGAACAGGGCCTGAAGCCATCCTGCGCTTTTGCGGCCAGCTCCCAAAAAAGCGACTTGTAAAATGGAGCTTCAGGGCACTGCAATTCACAAACCTGCAGAGTTATAAATGATAACTCTCGTCCACAAATATACTGAGGGAAGGCAAAGAAGAAGATTTGAAATCAAGGCAGAATTGCAGGAAACAGATTTCAGGAGGTAGATTCGAATCGCCTTTAAAGCACATGAAAAGCGGCAAAAGGTTGACAATGATGCCCTTGGCCAAAAAGGGCGTATGCGTTTTTTCCTGAATATATTCAGGAAAAAACGCATACGCCCTTTTTGGCCAACCAAGCAACATGGAAAGGCAAATCAGCGCTACAAAGAAGTCTCGCTTCCCATCGGTCAAAAGGGCCATGCTGAAAAAAGTGTCAAAACCAGAAATGCAGGACAGGCCATGGAGAAATGGGAGCCTTGCTACACTGATGGGCGGGATGTAAATTGCCAACAGCCACTCTGGAGAAGTGTACGGTGTGTCCTGAAACATCTAAAAAACACAGCTTAGAGAGCATAGGGCACTTCCACGCACGGGGGTATAAATTGGGAAAATTGAAAATCAGCAAGACACAAGCACCCCAAAGTTTAGGGCTGCTCTGTTGACAAGGACCTCCACTTCATTCCACCTTAAATATCCCAGGAAAGCGAAAAATGGAAAAAAAATTTGTGGTCCTTATGTACAATGGAATATCACTCAGCCATGAAATCAACGTCTTAAGGCTAGTAGCAGCATGATGAGTGGATTTAGGTACGACGATTCTAAGTGAAATAAGTCACACAGAAAAGGACACTTCTCATAAGGTGTCACTTATAGAGGGAATGTAAAAACCGTTACACTTGAACTGAATTACAAAACAGAACAGAGTCACACATGCAGAAAACACACTATGGCTGCTTAACGGGAAAGGTGATGTGGGGTGATACATAAAACAAGAGTTTCAAATTAGCTCAGATACCGTTCCATAAACCCAATATGTAATAGACAAGACCTACTCCTTGCTCAGAGAACTGGACTCAACATGCCCGATTCACCGCACAAGAATATTTCTGACTAGTAATAATCTTAAAACCTATGTATTGATATCTCTCTGTTAGTGTGTCAAGTGGGTGTAAAGCGGCATAAACACAGCCGTGAAAAGCAGCTAAACCCCATTATAAATATAAATTACTTTTAAAAACCCATGAAACAAAGACAGGGAAAGAGAGAGAAATTCTTACACAATTCGTTCCGGGGCTGTGATGCAACCTGGATTGACCATATCTAGACCCACAGCTGGATGAGACATAAGGGTGGACACTCTTGGGACTGAGAGGTTTGGTGAGGTTGGGTGAGCAAACACACACCCTTTAAAGTAATACTGCGTGCTACCCATCGCATGGGTCCCAAATCTCCAGGTTCAAGGGCATCTTCCTACATGGAAAGCATGCATGAGAAACCCAGAAGATGGTACACCGTGTGATGGGGAAAGGTTTCTAAAACGCACCTCATTTCTCATCTCCTTGTGCTCGGGTTCGCCATTCCAGCCACTTTACTAGCAATCTCCCTACTTGGAGCATCAGCACCTTTAACCTCCTGTTCCGTAAAGGTTGCAATTTGTCCTGAGGATGAACGGGAAGACGGGGAACCAATGAGAGACTAGCTCTTGGTGTTGGGACAGGCACAGGTCACTCTATTTTCCCATCAGGAAGAAGAATTAACCACAGGCTCAGCCTGCCCCCCGGAACCAGAACAGGGCCTGAAGCCATCCTGCGCTTTTGCGGCCAGCTCCCAAAAAAGCGACTTGTAAAATGGAGCTTCAGGGCACTGCAATTCACAAACCTGCAGAGTTATAAATGATAACTCTCGTCCACAAATATATTGAGGGAAGGCAAAGAAGAAGATTTGAAATCAAGGCAGAATTGCAGGAAACAGATTTCAGGAGGTAGATTCGAATCGCCTTTAAAGCACATGAAAAGCGGCAAAAGGTTGACAATGATGCCCTTGGCCAAAAAGGGCGTATGCGTTTTTTCCTGAATATATTCAGGAAAAAACGCATATGCCCTTTTTGGCCAACCAAGCAACATGGAAAGGCAAATCAGCGCTACAAAGAAGTCTCGCTTCCCATCGGTCAAAAGGGCCATGCTGAAAAAAGTGTCAAAACCAGAAATGCAGGACAGGCCATGGAGAAATGGGAGCCTTGCTACACTGATGGGCGGGATGTAAATTGCCAACAGCCACTCTGGAGAAGTGTACGGTGTGTCCTGAAACATCTAAAAAACACAGCTTAGAGAGCATAGGGCACTTCCACGCACGGGGGTATAAATTGGGAAAATTGAAAATCAGCAAGACACAAGCACCCCAAAGTTTAGGGCTGCTCTGTTGACAAGGACCTCCACTTCATTCCACCTTAAATATCCCAGGAAAGCGAAAAATGGAAAAAAAATTTCTGGTCCTTATGTACAATGGAATATCACTCAGCCATGAAATCAACGTCTTAAGGCTAGTAGCAGCATGATGAGTGGATTTAGGTACGACGATTCTAAGTGAAATAAGTCACACAGAAAAGGACACTTCTCATAAGGTGTCACTTATAGAGGGAATGTAAAAACCGTTACACTTGAACTGAATTACAAAACAGAACAGAGTCACACATGCAGAAAACACACTATGGCTGCTTAACGGGAAAGGTGAGGTGGGGTGATACATAAAACAAGAGTTTCAAATTAGCACAGATACCGTTCCATAAACCCAATATGTAATAGACAAGACCTACTCCTTGCTCAGAGAACTGGACTCAACACGCCCGATTCACCGCACAAGAATATATCTGACTAGTAATAATCTTAAAACCTATGTATTGATATCTCTCTGTTAGTGTGTCAAGTGGGTGTAAAGCGGCCTAAACACAGCCGTGAAAAGCAGCTAAACCCCATTATAAAAATAAATTACTTTTAAAAACCCATGAAACAAAGACAGGGAAAGAGAGAGAAATTCTTACACAATTCGTTCAGGGGCTGTGATGCAACCTGGATTGACCATATCTAGACCCACAGCTGGATGAGACATAAGTGTGGACACTCTTGGGGCTGAGAGGTTTGGTGAGGTTGGGTGAGCAAACGCAGACCCTTTAAAGTAATACTGCGTGCTACCCATCGCATGGGTCCCAAATCTCCAGGTTCAAGGGCATCTTCCTACATCGAAAACATGCATGAGAAACCCAGAAGATGGTACACCGTGTGATGGGGAAAGGTTTCTAAAACGCACCTCATTTCTCATCTCCTTGTGCTCGGGTTCGCCATTCCAGCCACTTTACTAGCAATCTCCCTACTTGGAGCATCAGCACCTTTAACCTCCTGTTCCGTACAGGTTGCAATTTGTCCTGAGGATGAACGGGAAGACGGGGAACCAATGAGAGACTAGCTCTTGGTGTTGGGACAGGCACAGGTCACTCTATTTTCCCATCAGGAAGAAGAATTAACCACAGGCTCAGCCTGCCCCCCTGAACCAGAACAGGGCCTGAAGCCATCCTGCGCTTTTGCGGCCGGCTCCCAAAAAAGCGACTTGTAAAATGGAGCTTCAGGGCACTGCAATTCACAAACCTGCAGAGTTATAAATGATAACTCTCGTCCACAAATATATTGAGGGAAGGCAAAGAAGAGGATTTGAAATCAAGGCAGAATTACAGGAAACAGATTTCAGGAGGTAGATTCGAATCGCCTTTAAAGCACATGAAAAGCGGCAAAACGTTGACAATGATGCCCTTGGCCAAAAAGGGCGTATGCGTTTTTTCCTGAATATATTCAGGAAAAAACGCATACGCCCTTTTTGGCCAACCAAGCAACCTGGAAAGGCAAATCAGCGCTACAAAGAAGTCTCGCTTCCCATCGGTCAAAAGGGCCATGCTGAAAAAAGTGTCAAAACCAGAAATGCAGGACAGGCCATGGAGAAATGGGAGCCTTGCTACACTGATGGGCGGGATGTAAATTGCCAACAGCCACTCTGGAGAAGTGTACGGTGTGTCCTGAAACATCTAAAAAACACAGCTTAGAGAGCATAGGGCACTTCCACGCATGGGGGGATAAAGTGGGAAAATTGAAAATCAGCAAGACACAAGCACCCCAAAGTTTAGGGCTGCTCTGTTGACAAGGACCTCCACTTCCTTCCACCTTAAATATCCCAGGAAAGCGAAAAATGGATAAAAAAGTTGTGGTCCTTATGTACAATGGAGTATCAATCAGCCATGAAATCAATGTCATAAGGCTAGTAGCAGCATGATGAGTGGATTTAGGTAAGACGATTCTAAGTGAAATAAGTCACACAGAAAAGGACACTTCTCATAAGGTGTCACTTATAGAGGGAATGTAAAAACCGTTACACTTGAACTGAATTACAAAACAGAACAGAGTCACACATGCAGAAAACACACTATGGCTGCTTAACGGGAAAGGTGAGGTGGGGTGATACATAAAACAAGAGTTTCAAATTAGCTCATATACCGTTCCATAAACCCAATATGTAATAGACAAGACCTACTCCTTGCTCAGAGAACTGGACTCAACACGCCCGATTCACCGCACAAGAATATATCTGACTAGTAATAATCTTAAAACCTATGTATTGATATCTCTCTGTTAGTGTGTCAAGTGGGTGTAAAGCGGCATAAACACAGCCGTGAAAAGCAGCTAAACCCCATTATAAAAATAAATTACTTTTAAAAACCCATGAAACAAAGACAGGGAAAGAGAGAGAAATTCTTACACAATTCGTTCAGGGGCTGTGATGCAACCTGGATTGACCATATCTAGACCCACAGCTGGATGAGACATAAGGGTGGACACTCTTGGGGCTGAGAGGTTTGGTGAGGTTGGGTGAGCAAACGCACACCCTTTAAAGTAATACTGCCTGCTACCCATCGCATGGGTCCCAAATCTCCAGGTTCAAGGGCATCTTCCTACATCGAAAACATGCATGAGAAACCCAGAAGATGGTACACCGTGTGATGGGGAAAGGTTTCTAAAACGCACCTCATTTCTCATCTCCTTGTGCTCGGGTTCGCCATTCCAGCCACTTTACTAGCAATCTCCCTACTTGGAGCATCAGCACCTTTAACCTCCTGTTCCGTACAGGTTGCAATTTGTCCTGAGGATGAACGGGAAGACGGGGAACCAATGAGAGACTAGCTCTTGGTGTTGGGACAGGCACAGGTCACTCTATTTTCCCATCAGGAAGAAGAATTAGCCACAGGCTCAGCCTGCCCCCCGGAACCAGAACAGGGCCTGAAGCCATCCTGCGCTTTTGCGGCCGGCTCCCAAAAAAGCGACTTGTAAAATGGAGCTTCAGGGCACTGCAATTCACAAACCTGCAGAGTTATAAATGATAACTCTCGTCCACAAATATATGGAGGGAAGGCAAAGAAGACGATTTGAAATCAAGGCAGAATTGCAGGAAACAGATTTCAGGAGGTAGATTCGAATCGCCTTTAAAGCACAGGAAAAGCGGCAAAAGGTTGACAATGATGCCCTTGGCCAAAAAGGGCGTATGCGTTTTTTCCTGAATATATTCAGGAAAAAACGCATACGCCCTTTTTGGCCAACCAAGCAACCTGGAAAGGCAAATCAGCGCTACAAAGAAGTCTCGCTTCCCATCGGTCAAAAGGGCCATGCTGAAAAAAGTTTCAAAACCAGAAATGCAGGACAGGCCATGGAGAAATGGGAGCCTTGCTACACTGATGGGCGGGATGTAAATTGCCAACAGCCACTCTGGAGAAGTGTACGGTGTGTCCTGAAACATCTAAAAAACACAGCTTAGAGAGCATAGGGCACTTCCACGCACGGGGGTATAAATTGGGAAAATTGAAAATCAGCAAGACACAAGCACCCCAAAGTTTAGGGCTGCTCTGTTGACAAGGACCTCCACTTCATTCCACCTTAAATATCCCAGGAAAGCGAAAAATGGAAAAAAAATTTCTGGTCCTTATGTACAATGGAATATCACTCAGCCATGAAATCAACGTCTTAAGGCTAGTAGCAGCATGATGAGTGGATTTAGGTACGACGATTCTAAGTGAAATAAGTCACACAGAAAAGGACACTTCTCATAAGGTGTCACTTATAGAGGGAATGTAAAAACCGTTACACTTGAACTGAATTACAAAACAGAACAGAGTCACACATGCAGAAAACACACTATGGCTGCTTAACGGGAAAGGTGAGGTGGGGTGATACATAAAACAAGAGTTTCAAATTAGCTCAGATACCGTTCCATAAACCCAATATGTAATAGACAAGACCTACTCCTTGCTCAGAGAACTGGACTCAACATGCCCGATTCACCGCACAAGAATATTTCTGACTAGTAATAATCTTAAAACCTATGTATTGATATCTCTCTGTTAGTGTGTCAAGTGGGTGTAAAGTGGCATAAACACAGCCGTGAAAAGCAGCTAAACCCCATTATAAAAATAAATTACTTTTAAAAACCCATGAAACAAAGACAGGGAAAGAGAGAGAAATTCTTACACAATTCGTTCCGGGGCTGTGATGCAACCTGGATTGACCATATCTAGACCCACAGCTGGATGAGACATAAGGGTGGACACTCTTGGGACTGAGAGGTTTGGTGAGGTTGGGTGAGCAAACACACACCCTTTAAAGTAATACTGCGTGCTACCCATCGCATGGGTCCCAAATCTCCAGGTTCAAGGGCATCTTCCTACATCGAAAACATGCATGAGAAACCCAGAAGATGGTACACCGTGTGATGGGGAAAGGTTTCTAAAACGCACCTCATTTCTCATCTCCTTGTGCTCGGGTTCGCCATTCCAGCCATTTTACTAGCAATCTCCCTACTTGGAGCATCAGCACCTTTAACCTCCTGTTCCGTAAAGGTTGCAATTTGTCCTGAGGATGAACGGGAAGACGGGGAACCAATGAGAGACTAGCTCTTGGTGTTGGGACAGGCACAGGTCACTCTATTTTCCCATCAGGAAGAAGAATTAACCACAGGCTCAGCCTGCCCCCCGGAACCAGAACAGGGCCTGAAGCCATCCTGCGCTTTTGCGGCCAGCTCCCAAAAAAGCGACTTGTAAAATGGAGCTTCAGGGCACTGCAATTCACAAACCTGCAGAGTTATAAATGATAACTCTCGTCCACAAATATATTGAGGGAAGGCAAAGAAGAAGATTTGAAATCAAGGCAGAATTGCAGGAAACAGATTTCAGGAGGTAGATTCGAATCGCCTTTAAAGCACATGAAAAGCGGCAAAAGGTTGACAATGATGCCCTTGGCCAAAAAGGGCGTATGCGTTTTTTCCTGAATATATTCAGGAAAAAACGCATACGCCCTTTTTGGCCAACCAAGCAACCTGGAAAGGCAAATCAGTGCTACAAAGAAGTCTCGCTTCCCATCGGTCAAAAGGGCCATGCTGAAAAAAGTGTCAAAACCAGAAATGCAGGACAGGCCATGGAGAAATGGGAGCCTTGCTACACTGATGGGCGGGATGTAAATTGCCAACAGCCACTCTGGAGAAGTGTACGGTGTGTCCTGAAACATCGAAAAAACACAGCTTAGAGAGCATAGGGCACTTCCACGCATGGGGGGATAAAGTGGGAAAATTGAAAATCAGCAAGACACAAGCAGCCCAAAGTTTAGGGCTGCTCTGTTGACAAGGACCTCCACTTCATTCCACCTTAAATATCCCGGGAAAGCGAAAAATGGATAAAAAAGTTGTGGTCCCTATGTACAATGGAATATCACTCAGCCATGAAATCAATGTCATAAGGCTAGTAGCAGCATGATGAGTGGATTTAGGTAAGACGATTCTAAGTGAAATAAGTCACACAGAAAAGGACACTTCTCATAAGGTGTCACTTATAGAGGGAATGTAAAAACCGTTACACTTGAACTGAATTACAAAACAGAACAGAGTCACACATGCAGAAAACACACTATGGCTGCTTAACGGGAAAGGTGAGGTGGGGTGATACATAAAACAAGAGTTTCAAATTAGCTCAGATACCGTTCCATAAACCCAATATGTAATAGACAAGACCTACTCCTTGCTCAGAGAACTGGACTCAACACGCCCGATTCACCGCACAAGAATATATCTGACTAGTAATAATCTTAAAACCTATGTATTGATATCTCTCTGTTAGTGTGTCAAGTGGGTGTAAAGCGGCCTAAACACAGCCGTGAAAAGCAGCTAAACCCCATTATAAAAATAAATTACTTTTAAAAACCCATGAAACAAAGACAGGGAAAGAGAGAGAAATTCTTACACAATTCGTTCCGGGGCTGTGATGCAACCTGGATTGACCATATCTAGACCCACCGCTGGATGAGACATAAGGGTGGACACTCTTGGGACTGAGAGGTTTGGTGAGGTTGGGTGAGCAAACACACACCCTTTAAAGTAATACTGCGTGCTACCCATCGCATGGGTCCCAAATCTCCAGGTTCAAGGGCATCTTCCTACATCGAAAACATGCATGAGAAACCCAGAAGATGGTACACCGTGTGATGGGGAAAGGTTTCTAAAACGCACCTCATTTCTCATCTCCTTGTGCTCGGGTTCGCCATTCCAGCCACTTTACTAGCAACTTCCCTACTTGGAGCATCAGCACCTTTAACCTCCTGTTCCGTACAGGTTGCAATTTGTCCTGAGGATGAACGGGAAGACGGGGAACCAATGAGAGACTAGCTCTTGGTGTTGGGACAGGCACAGGTCACTCTATTTTCCCATCAGGAAGAAGAATTAGCCACAGGCTCAACCTGCCCCCCGGAACCAGAACAGGGCCTGAAGCCATCCTGCGCTTTTGCGGCCAGCTCCCAAAAAAGCGACTTGTAAAATGGAGCTTCAGGGCACTGAAATTCACAAACCTGCAGAGTTATAAATGATAACTCTCGTCCACAAATATATTGAGGGAAGGCAAAGAAGAGGATTTGAAATCAAGGCAGAATTGCAGGAAACAGATTTCAGGAGGTAGATTCGAATCGCCTTTAAAGCACATGAAAAGCGGCAAAACGTTGACAATGATACCCTTGGCCAAAAAGGGCGTATGCGTTTTTTCCTGAATATATTCAGGAAAAAACGCATACGCCCCTTTTGGCCAACCAAGCATCCTGAAAAGGCAAATCAGCGCTACCAAGAAGTCTCGCTTCCCATCGGTCAAAAGGGCCATGCTGAAAAAAGTGTCAAAACCAGAAATGCAGGACAGGCCATGGAGAAATGGGAGCCTTGCTACACTGATGGGCGGGATGTAAATTGCCAACAGCCACTCTGGAGAAGTGTACGGTGTGTCCTGAAACATCTAAAAAACACAGCTTAGAGAGCATAGGGCACTTCCACGCACGGGGGTATAAATTGGGAAAATTAAAAATCAGCAAGACACAAGCACCCCAAAGTTTAGGGCTGCTCTGTTGACAAGGACCTCCACTTCATTCCACCTTAAATATCCCAGGAAAGCGAAAAATGGAAAAAAAATTTGTGGTCCTTATGTACAATGGAATATCACTCAGCCATGAAATCAACGTCTTAAGGCTAGTAGCAGCATGATGAGTGGATTTAGGTACGACGATTCTAAGTGAAATAAGTCACACAGAAAAGGACACTTCTCATAAGGTGTCACTTATAGAGGGAATGTAAAAACCGTTACACTTGAACTGAATTACAAAACAGAACAGAGTCACACATGCAGAAAACACACTATGGCTGCTTAACGGGAAAGGTGAGGTGGGGTGATACATAAAACAAGAGTTTCAAATTAGCTCAGATACCGTTCCATAAACCCAATATGTAATAGACAAGACCTACTCCTTGCTCAGAGAACTGGACTCAACATGCCCGATTCACCGCACAAGAATATTTCTGACTAGTAATAATCTTAAAACCTATGTATTGATATCTCTCTGTTAGTGTGTCAAGTGGGTGTAAAGCGGCATAAACACAGCCGTGAAAAGCAGCTAAACCCCATTATAAAAATAAATTACTTTTAAAAACCCATGAAACAAAGACAGGGAAAGAGAGAGAAATTCTTACACAATTCGTTCCGGGGCTGTGATGCAACCTGGATTGACCATATCTAGACCCACAGCTGGATGAGACATAAGGGTGGACACTCTTGGGACTGAGAGGTTTGGTGAGGTTGGGTGAGCAAACACACACCCTTTAAAGTAATACTGCGTGCTACCCATCGCATGGGTCCCAAATCTCCAGGTTCAAGGGCATCTTCCTACATGGAAAGCATGCATGAGAAACCCAGAAGATGGTACACCGTGTGATGGGGAAAGGTTTCTAAAACGCACCTCATTTCTCATCTCCTTGTGCTCGGGTTCGCCATTCCAGCCACTTTACTAGCAATCTCCCTACTTGGAGCATCAGCACCTTTAACCTCCTGTTCCGTAAAGGTTGCAATTTGTCCTGAGGATGAACGGGAAGACGGGGAACCAATGAGAGACTAGCTCTTGGTGTTGGGACAGGCACAGGTCACTCTATTTTCCCATCAGGAAGAAGAATTAACCACAGGCTCAGCCTGCCCCCCGGAACCAGAACAGGGCCTGAAGCCATCCTGCGCTTTTGCGGCCAGCTCCCAAAAAAGCGACTTGTAAAATGGAGCTTCAGGGCACTGCAATTCACAAACCTGCAGAGTTATAAATGATAACTCTCGTCCACAAATATATTGAGGGAAGGCAAAGAAGAAGATTTGAAATCAAGGCAGAATTGCAGGAAACAGATTTCAGGAGGTAGATTCGAATCGCCTTTAAAGCACATGAAAAGCGGCAAAAGGTTGACAATGATGCCCTTGGCCAAAAAGGGCGTATGCGTTTTTTCCTGAATATATTCAGGAAAAAACGCATACGCCCTTTTTGGCCAACCAAGCAACATGGAAAGGCAAATCAGCGCTACAAAGAAGTCTCGCTTCCCATCGGTCAAAAGGGCCATGCTGAAAAAAGTGTCAAAACCAGAAATGCAGGACAGGCCATGGAGAAATGGGAGCCTTGCTACACTGATGGGCGGGATGTAAATTGCCAACAGCCACTCTGGAGAAGTGTACGGTGTGTCCTGAAACATCTAAAAAACACAGCTTAGAGAGCATAGGGCACTTCCACGCACGGGGGTATAAATTGGGAAAATTGAAAATCAGCAAGACACAAGCACCCCAAAGTTTAGGGCTGCTCTGTTGACAAGGACCTCCACTTCATTCCACCTTAAATATCCCAGGAAAGCGAAAAATGGAAAAAAAATTTGTGGTCCTTATGTACAATGGAATATCACTCAGCCATGAAATCAACGTCTTAAGGCTAGTAGCAGCATGATGAGTGGATTTAGGTACGACGATTCTAAGTGAAATAAGTCACACAGAAAAGGACACTTCTCATAAGGTGTCACTTATAGAGGGAATGTAAAAACCGTTACACTTGAACTGAATTACAAAACAGAACAGAGTCACACATGCAGAAAACACACTATGGCTGCTTAACGGGAAAGGTGAGGTGGGGTGATACATAAAACAAGAGTTTCAAATTAGCACAGATACCGTTCCATAAACCCAATATGTAATAGACAAGACCTACTCCTTGCTCAGAGAACTGGACTCAACATGCCCGATTCACCGCACAAGAATATTTCTGACTAGTAATAATCTTAAAACCTATGTATTGATATCTCTCTGTTAGTGTGTCAAGTGGGTGTAAAGCGGCATAAACACAGCCGTGAAAAGCAGCTAAACCCCATTATAAAAATAAATTACTTTTAAAAACCCATGAAACAAAGACAGGGAAAGAGAGAGAAATTCTTACACAATTCGTTCCGGGGCTGTGATGCAACCTGGATTGACCATATCTAGACCCACAGCTGGATGAGACATAAGGGTGGACACTCTTGGGACTGAGAGGTTTGGTGAGGTTGGGTGAGCAAACACACACCCTTTAAAGTAATACTGCGTGCTACCCATCGCATGGGTCCCAAATCTCCAGGTTCAAGGGCATCTTCCTACATGGAAAGCATGCATGAGAAACCCAGAAGATGGTACACCGTGTGATGGGGAAAGGTTTCTAAAACGCACCTCATTTCTCATCTCCTTGTGCTCGGGTTCGCCATTCCAGCCACTTTACTAGCAATCTCCCTACTTGGAGCATCAGCACCTTTAACCTCCTGTTCCGTAAAGGTTGCAATTTGTCCTGAGGATGAACGGGAAGACGGGGAACCAATGAGAGACTAGCTCTTGGTGTTGGGACAGGCACAGGTCACTCTATTTTCCCATCAGGAAGAAGAATTAACCACAGGCTCAGCCTGCCCCCCGGAACCAGAACAGGGCCTGAAGCCATCCTGCGCTTTTGCGGCCAGCTCCCAAAAAAGCGACTTGTAAAATGGAGCTTCAGGGCACTGCAATTCACAAACCTGCAGAGTTATAAATGATAACTCTCGTCCACAAATATATTGAGGGAAGGCAAAGAAGAAGATTTGAAATCAAGGCAGAATTGCAGGAAACAGATTTCAGGAGGTAGATTCGAATCGCCTTTAAAGCACATGAAAAGCGGCAAAAGGTTGACAATGATGCCCTTGGCCAAAAAGGGCGTATGCGTTTTTTCCTGAATATATTCAGGAAAAAACGCATACGCCCTTTTTGGCCAACCAAGCAACATGGAAAGGCAAATCAGCGCTACAAAGAAGTCTCGCTTCCCATCGGTCAAAAGGGCCATGCTGAAAAAAGTGTCAAAACCAGAAATGCAGGACAGGCCATGGAGAAATGGGAGCCTTGCTACACTGATGGGCGGGATGTAAATTGCCAACAGCCACTCTGGAGAAGTGTACGGTGTGTCCTGAAACATCTAAAAAACACAGCTTAGAGAGCATAGGGCACTTCCACGCACGGGTGTATAAATTGGGAAAATTGAAAATCAGCAAGACACAAGCACCCCAAAGTTTAGGGCTGCTCTGTTGACAAGGACCTCCACTTCATTCCACCTTAAATATCCCAGGAAAGCGAAAAATGGAAAAAAAATTTCTGGTCCTTATGTACAATGGAATATCACTCAGCCATGAAATCAACGTCTTAAGGCTAGTAGCAGCATGATGAGTGGATTTAGGTACGACGATTCTAAGTGAAATAAGTCACACAGAAAAGGACACTTCTCATAAGGTGTCACTTATAGAGGGAATGTAAAAACCGTTACACTTGAACTGAATTACAAAACAGAACAGAGTCACACATGCAGAAAACACACTATGGCTGCTTAACGGGAAAGGTGAGGTGGGGTGATACATAAAACAAGAGTTTCAAATTAGCACAGATACCGTTCCATAAACCCAATATGTAATAGACAAGACCTACTCCTTGCTCAGAGAACTGGACTCAACATGCCCGATTCACCGCACAAGAATATTTCTGACTAGTAATAATCTTAAAACCTATGTATTGATATCTCTCTGTTAGTGTGTCAAGTGGGTGTAAAGTGGCATAAACACAGCCGTGAAAAGCAGCTAAACCCCATTATAAAAATAAATTACTTTTAAAAACCCATGAAACAAAGACAGGGAAAGAGAGAGAAATTCTTACACAATTCGTTCCGGGGCTGTGATGCAACCTGGATTGACCATATCTAGACCCACAGCTGGATGAGACATAAGGGTGGACACTCTTGGGACTGAGAGGTTTGGTGAGGTTGGGTGAGCAAACACACACCCTTTAAAGTAATACTGCGTGCTACCCATCGCATGGGTCCCAAATCTCCAGGTTCAAGGGCATCTTCCTACATCGAAAACATGCATGAGAAACCCAGAAGATGGTACACCGTGTGATGGGGAAAGGTTTCTAAAACGCACCTCATTTCTCATCTCCTTGTGCTCGGGTTCGCCATTCCAGCCACTTTACTAGCAATCTCCCTACTTGGAGCATCAGCACCTTTAACCTCCTGTTCCGTAAAGGTTGCAATTTGTCCTGAGGATGAACGGGAAGACGGGGAACCAATGAGAGACTAGCTCTTGGTGTTGGGACAGGCACAGGTCACTCTATTTTCCCATCAGGAAGAAGAATTAACCACAGGCTCAGCCTGCCCCCCGGAACCAGAACAGGGCCTGAAGCCATCCTGCGCTTTTGCGGCCAGCTCCCAAAAAAGCGACTTGTAAAATGGAGCTTCAGGGCACTGCAATTCACAAACCTGCAGAGTTATAAATGATAACTCTCGTCCACAAATATATTGAGGGAAGGCAAAGAAGAAGATTTGAAATCAAGGCAGAATTGCAGGAAACAGATTTCAGGAGGTAGATTCGAATCGCCTTTAAAGCACATGAAAAGCGGCAAAAGGTTGACAATGATGCCCTTGGCCAAAAAGGGCGTATGCGTTTTTTCCTGAATATATTCAGGAAAAAACGCATACGCCCTTTTTGGCCAACCAAGCAACCTGGAAAGGCAAATCAGTGCTACAAAGAAGTCTCGCTTCCCATCGGTCAAAAGGGCCATGCTGAAAAAAGTGTCAAAACCAGAAATGCAGGACAGGCCATGGAGAAATGGGAGCCTTGCTACACTGATGGGCGGGATGTAAATTGCCAACAGCCACTCTGGAGAAGTGTACGGTGTGTCCTGAAACATCGAAAAAACACAGCTTAGAGAGCATAGGGCACTTCCACGCATGGGGGGATAAAGTGGGAAAATTGAAAATCAGCAAGACACAAGCAGCCCAAAGTTTAGGGCTGCTCTGTTGACAAGGACCTCCACTTCATTCCACCTTAAATATCCCGGGAAAGCGAAAAATGGATAAAAAAGTTGTGGTCCCTATGTACAATGGAATATCACTCAGCCATGAAATCAATGTCATAAGGCTAGTAGCAGCATGATGAGTGGATTTAGGTAAGACGATTCTAAGTGAAATAAGTCACACAGAAAAGGACACTTCTCATAAGGTGTCACTTATAGAGGGAATGTAAAAACCGTTACACTTGAACTGAATTACAAAACAGAACAGAGTCACACATGCAGAAAACACACTATGGCTGCTTAACGGGAAAGGTGAGGTGGGGTGATACATAAAACAAGAGTTTCAAATTAGCTCAGATACCGTTCCATAAACCCAATATGTAATAGACAAGACCTACTCCTTGCTCAGAGAACTGGACTCAACACGCCCGATTCACCGCACAAGAATATATCTGACTAGTAATAATCTTAAAACCTATGTATTGATATCTCTCTGTTAGTGTGTCAAGTGGGTGTAAAGCGGCCTAAACACAGCCGTGAAAAGCAGCTAAACCCCATTATAAAAATAAATTACTTTTAAAAACCCATGAAACAAAGACAGGGAAAGAGAGAGAAATTCTTACACAATTCGTTCCGGGGCTGTGATGCAACCTGGATTGACCATATCTAGACCCACCGCTGGATGAGACATAAGGGTGGACACTCTTGGGACTGAGAGGTTTGGTGAGGTTGGGTGAGCAAACACACACCCTTTAAAGTAATACTGCGTGCTACCCATCGCATGGGTCCCAAATCTCCAGGTTCAAGGGCATCTTCCTACATCGAAAACATGCATGAGAAACCCAGAAGATGGTACACCGTGTGATGGGGAAAGGTTTCTAAAACGCACCTCATTTCTCATCTCCTTGTGCTCGGGTTCGCCATTCCAGCCACTTTACTAGCAACTTCCCTACTTGGAGCATCAGCACCTTTAACCTCCTGTTCCGTACAGGTTGCAATTTGTCCTGAGGATGAACGGGAAGACGGGGAACCAATGAGAGACTAGCTCTTGGTGTTGGGACAGGCACAGGTCACTCTATTTTCCCATCAGGAAGAAGAATTAGCCACAGGCTCAACCTGCCCCCCGGAACCAGAACAGGGCCTGAAGCCATCCTGCGCTTTTGCGGCCAGCTCCCAAAAAAGCGACTTGTAAAATGGAGCTTCAGGGCACTGAAATTCACAAACCTGCAGAGTTATAAATGATAACTCTCGTCCACAAATATATTGAGGGAAGGCAAAGAAGAGGATTTGAAATCAAGGCAGAATTGCAGGAAACAGATTTCAGGAGGTAGATTCGAATCGCCTTTAAAGCACATGAAAAGCGGCAAAACGTTGACAATGATACCCTTGGCCAAAAAGGGCGTATGCGTTTTTTCCTGAATATATTCAGGAAAAAACGCATACGCCCCTTTTGGCCAACCAAGCATCCTGAAAAGGCAAATCAGCGCTACCAAGAAGTCTCGCTTCCCATCAGTCAAAAGGGCCATGCTGAAAAAAGTGTCAAAACCAGAAATGCAGGACAGGCCATGGAGAAATGGGAGCCTTGCTACACTGATGGGCGGGATGTAAATTGCCAACAGCCACTCTGGAGAAGTGTACGGTGTGTCCTGAAACATCTAAAAAACACAGCTTAGAGAGCATAGGGCACTTCCACGCACGGGGGTATAAATTGGGAAAATTAAAAATCAGCAAGACACAAGCACCCCAAAGTTTAGGGCTGCTCTGTTGACAAGGACCTCCACTTCATTCCACCTTAAATATCCCAGGAAAGCGAAAAATGGAAAAAAAATTTGTGGTCCTTATGTACAATGGAATATCACTCAGCCATGAAATCAACGTCTTAAGGCTAGTAGCAGCATGATGAGTGGATTTAGGTACGACGATTCTAAGTGAAATAAGTCACACAGAAAAGGACACTTCTCATAAGGTGTCACTTATAGAGGGAATGTAAAAACCGTTACACTTGAACTGAATTACAAAACAGAACAGAGTCACACATGCAGAAAACACACTATGGCTGCTTAACGGGAAAGGTGAGGTGGGGTGATACATAAAACAAGAGTTTCAAATTAGCACAGATACCGTTCCATAAACCCAATATGTAATAGACAAGACCTACTCCTTGCTCAGAGAACTGGACTCAACATGCCCGATTCACCGCACAAGAATATTTCTGACTAGTAATAATCTTAAAACCTATGTATTGATATCTCTCTGTTAGTGTGTCAAGTGGGTGTAAAGCGGCATAAACACAGCCGTGAAAAGCAGCTAAACCCCATTATAAAAATAAATTACTTTTAAAAACCCATGAAACAAAGACAGGGAAAGAGAGAGAAATTCTTACACAATTCGTTCCGGGGCTGTGATGCAACCTGGATTGACCATATCTAGACCCACAGCTGGATGAGACATAAGGGTGGACACTCTTGGGACTGAGAGGTTTGGTGAGGTTGGGTGAGCAAACACACACCCTTTAAAGTAATACTGCGTGCTACCCATCGCATGGGTCCCAAATCTCCAGGTTCAAGGGCATCTTCCTACATGGAAAGCATGCATGAGAAACCCAGAAGATGGTACACCGTGTGATGGGGAAAGGTTTCTAAAACGCACCTCATTTCTCATCTCCTTGTGCTCGGGTTCGCCATTCCAGCCACTTTACTAGCAATCTCCCTACTTGGAGCATCAGCACCTTTAACCTCCTGTTCCGTAAAGGTTGCAATTTGTCCTGAGGATGAACGGGAAGACGGGGAACCAATGAGAGACTAGCTCTTGGTGTTGGGACAGGCACAGGTCACTCTATTTTCCCATCAGGAAGAAGAATTAACCACAGGCTCAGCCTGCCCCCCGGAACCAGAACCGGGCCTGAAGCCATCCTGCGCTTTTGCGGCCAGCTCCCAAAAAAGCGACTTGTAAAATGGAGCTTCAGGGCACTGCAATTCACAAACCTGCAGAGTTATAAATGATAACTCTCGTCCACAAATATATTGAGGGAAGGCAAAGAAGAAGATTTGAAATCAAGGCAGAATTGCAGGAAACAGATTTCAGGAGGTAGATTCGAATCGCCTTTAAAGCACATGAAAAGCGGCAAAAGGTTGACAATGATGCCCTTGGCCAAAAAGGGCGTATGCGTTTTTTCCTGAATATATTCAGGAAAAAACGCATACGCCCTTTTTGGCCAACCAAGCAACATGGAAAGGCAAATCAGCGCTACAAAGAAGTCTCGCTTCCCATCGGTCAAAAGGGCCATGCTGAAAAAAGTGTCAAAACCAGAAATGCAGGACAGGCCATGGAGAAATGGGAGCCTTGCTACACTGATGGGCGGGATGTAAATTGCCAACAGCCACTCTGGAGAAGTGTACGGTGTGTCCTGAAACATCGAAAAAACACAGCTTAGAGAGCATAGGGCACTTCCACGCATGGGGGGATAAAGTGGGAAAATTGAAAATCAGCAAGACACAAGCAGCCCAAAGTTTAGGGCTGCTCTGTTGACAAGGACCTCCACTTCATTCCACCTTAAATATCCCGGGAAAGCGAAAAATGGATAAAAAAGTTGTGGTCCCTATGTACAATGGAATATCACTCAGCCATGAAATCAATGTCATAAGGCTAGTAGCAGCATGATGAGTGGATTTAGGTAAGACGATTCTAAGTGAAATAAGTCACACAGAAAAGGACACTTCTCATAAGGTGTCACTTATAGAGGGAATGTAAAAACCGTTACACTTGAACTGAATTACAAAACAGAACAGAGTCACACATGCAGAAAACACACTATGGCTGCTTAACGGGAAAGGTGAGGTGGGGTGATACATAAAACAAGAGTTTCAAATTAGCACAGATACCGTTCCATAAACCCAATATGTAATAGACAAGACCTACTCCTTGCTCAGAGAACTGGACTCAACATGCCCGATTCACCGCACAAGAATATTTCTGACTAGTAATAATCTTAAAACCTATGTATTGATATCTCTCTGTTAGTGTGTCAAGTGGGTGTAAAGCGGCATAAACACAGCCGTGAAAAGCAGCTAAACCCCATTATAAAAATAAATTACTTTTAAAAACCCATGAAACAAAGACAGGGAAAGAGAGAGAAATTCTTACACAATTCGTTCCGGGGCTGTGATGCAACCTGGATTGACCATATCTAGACCCACAGCTGGATGAGACATAAGGGTGGACACTCTTGGGACTGAGAGGTTTGGTGAGGTTGGGTGAGCAAACACACACCCTTTAAAGTAATACTGCGTGCTACCCATCGCATGGGTCCCAAATCTCCAGGTTCAAGGGCATCTTCCTACATGGAAAGCATGCATGAGAAACCCAGAAGATGGTACACCGTGTGATGGGGAAAGGTTTCTAAAACGCACCTCATTTCTCATCTCCTTGTGCTCGGGTTCGCCATTCCAGCCACTTTACTAGCAATCTCCCTACTTGGAGCATCAGCACCTTTAACCTCCTGTTCCGTAAAGGTTGCAATTTGTCCTGAGGATGAACGGGAAGACGGGGAACCAATGAGAGACTAGCTCTTGGTGTTGGGACAGGCACAGGTCACTCTATTTTCCCATCAGGAAGAAGAATTAACCACAGGCTCAGCCTGCCCCCCGGAACCAGAACAGGGCCTGAAGCCATCCTGCGCTTTTGCGGCCAGCTCCCAAAAAAGCGACTTGTAAAATGGAGCTTCAGGGCACTGCAATTCACAAACCTGCAGAGTTATAAATGATAACTCTCGTCCACAAATATATTGAGGGAAGGCAAAGAAGAAGATTTGAAATCAAGGCAGAATTGCAGGAAACAGATTTCAGGAGGTAGATTCGAATCGCCTTTAAAGCACATGAAAAGCGGCAAAAGGTTGACAATGATGCCCTTGGCCAAAAAGGGCGTATGCGTTTTTTCCTGAATATATTCAGGAAAAAACGCATACGCCCTTTTTGGCCAACCAAGCAACATGGAAAGGCAAATCAGCGCTACAAAGAAGTCTCGCTTCCCATCGGTCAAAAGGGCCATGCTGAAAAAAGTGTCAAAACCAGAAATGCAGGACAGGCCATGGAGAAATGGGAGCCTTGCTACACTGATGGGCGGGATGTAAATTGCCAACAGCCACTCTGGAGAAGTGTACGGTGTGTCCTGAAACATCTAAAAAACACAGCTTAGAGAGCATAGGGCACTTCCACGCACGGGGGTATAAATTGGGAAAATTGAAAATCAGCAAGACACAAGCACCCCAAAGTTTAGGGCTGCTCTGTTGACAAGGACCTCCACTTCATTCCACCTTAAATATCCCAGGAAAGCGAAAAATGGAAAAAAAATTTCTGGTCCTTATGTACAATGGAATATCACTCAGCCATGAAATCAACGTCTTAAGGCTAGTAGCAGCATGATGAGTGGATTTAGGTACGACAATTCTAAGTGAAATAAGTCACACAGAAAAGGACACTTCTCATAAGGTGTCACTTATAGAGGGAATGTAAAAACCGTTACACTTGAACTGAATTACAAAACAGAACAGAGTCACACATGCAGAAAACACACTATGGCTGCTTAACGGGAAAGGTGAGGTGGGGTGATACATAAAACAAGAGTTTCAAATTAGCACAGATACCGTTCCATAAACCCAATATGTAATAGACAAGACCTACTCCTTGCTCAGAGAACTGGACTCAACATGCCCGATTCACCGCACAAGAATATTTCTGACTAGTAATAATCTTAAAACCTATGTATTGATATCTCTCTGTTAGTGTGTCAAGTGGGTGTAAAGTGGCATAAACACAGCCGTGAAAAGCAGCTAAACCCCATTATAAAAATAAATTACTTTTAAAAACCCATGAAACAAAGACAGGGAAAGAGAGAGAAATTCTTACACAATTCGTTCCGGGGCTGTGATGCAACCTGGATTGACCATATCTAGACCCACAGCTGGATGAGACATAAGGGTGGACACTCTTGGGACTGAGAGGTTTGGTGAGGTTGGGTGAGCAAACACACACCCTTTAAAGTAATACTGCGTGCTACCCATCGCATGGGTCCCAAATCTCCAGGTTCAAGGGCATCTTCCTACATCGAAAACATGCATGAGAAACCCAGAAGATGGTACACCGTGTGATGGGGAAAGGTTTCTAAAACGCACCTCATTTCTCATCTCCTTGTGCTCGGGTTCGCCATTCCAGCCACTTTACTAGCAATCTCCCTACTTGGAGCATCAGCACCTTTAACCTCCTGTTCCGTAAAGGTTGCAATTTGTCCTGAGGATGAACGGGAAGACGGGGAACCAATGAGAGACTAGCTCTTGGTGTTGGGACAGGCACAGGTTACTCTATTTTCCCATCAGGAAGAAGAATTAACCACAGGCTCAGCCTGCCCCCCGGAACCAGAACAGGGCCTGAAGCCATCCTGCGCTTTTGCGGCCAGCTCCCAAAAAAGCGACTTGTAAAATGGAGCTTCAGGGCACTGCAATTCACAAACCTGCAGAGTTATAAATGATAACTCTCGTCCACAAATATATTGAGGGAAGGCAAAGAAGAAGATTTGAAATCAAGGCAGAATTGCAGGAAACAGATTTCAGGAGGTAGATTCGAATCGCCTTTAAAGCACATGAAAAGCGGCAAAAGGTTGACAATGATGCCCTTGGCCAAAAAGGGCGTATGCGTTTTTTCCTGAATATATTCAGGAAAAAACGCATACGCCCTTTTTGGCCAACCAAGCAACCTGGAAAGGCAAATCAGTGCTACAAAGAAGTCTCGCTTCCCATCGGTCAAAAGGGCCATGCTGAAAAAAGTGTCAAAACCAGAAATGCAGGACAGGCCATGGAGAAATGGGAGCCTTGCTACACTGATGGGCGGGATGTAAATTGCCAACAGCCACTCTGGAGAAGTGTACGGTGTGTCCTGAAACATCGAAAAAACACAGCTTAGAGAGCATAGGGCACTTCCACGCATGGGGGGATAAAGTGGGAAAATTGAAAATCAGCAAGACACAAGCAGCCCAAAGTTTAGGGCTGCTCTGTTGACAAGGACCTCCACTTCATTCCACCTTAAATATCCCGGGAAAGCGAAAAATGGATAAAAAAGTTGTGGTCCCTATGTACAATGGAATATCACTCAGCCATGAAATCAATGTCATAAGGCTAGTAGCAGCATGATGAGTGGATTTAGGTAAGACGATTCTAAGTGAAATAAGTCACACAGAAAAGGACACTTCTCATAAGGTGTTACTTATAGAGGGAATGTAAAAACCGTTACACTTGAACTGAATTACAAAACAGAACAGAGTCACACATGCAGAAAACACACTATGGCTGCTTAACGGGAAAGGTGAGGTGGGGTGATACATAAAACAAGAGTTTCAAATTAGCTCAGATACCGTTCCATAAACCCAATATGTAATAGACAAGACCTACTCCTTGCTCAGAGAACTGGACTCAACACGCCCGATTCACCGCACAAGAATATATCTGACTAGTAATAATCTTAAAACCTATGTATTGATATCTCTCTGTTAGTGTGTCAAGTGGGTGTAAAGCGGCCTAAACACAGCCGTGAAAAGTAGCTAAACCCCATTATAAAAATAAATTACTTTTAAAAACCCATGAAACAAAGACAGGGAAAGAGAGAGAAATTCTTACACAATTCGTTCCGGGGCTGTGATGCAACCTGGATTGACCATATCTAGACCCACCGCTGGATGAGACATAAGGGTGGACACTCTTGGGACTGAGAGGTTTGGTGAGGTTGGGTGAGCAAACACACACCCTTTAAAGTAATACTGCGTGCTACCCATCGCATGGGTCCCAAATCTCCAGGTTCAAGGGCATCTTCCTACATCGAAAACATGCATGAGAAACCCAGAAGATGGTACACCGTGTGATGGGGAAAGGTTTCTAAAACGCACCTCATTTCTCATCTCCTTGTGCTCGGGTTCGCCATTCCAGCCACTTTACTAGCAACTTCCCTACTTGGAGCATCAGCACCTTTAACCTCCTGTTCCGTACAGGTTGCAATTTGTCCTGAGGATGAACGGGAAGACGGGGAACCAATGAGAGACTAGCTCTTGGTGTTGGGACAGGCACAGGTCACTCTATTTTCCCATCAGGAAGAAGAATTAGCCACAGGCTCAACCTGCCCCCCGGAACCAGAACAGGGCCTGAAGCCATCCTGCGCTTTTGCGGCCAGCTCCCAAAAAAGCGACTTGTAAAATGGAGCTTCAGGGCACTGAAATTCACAAACCTGCAGAGTTATAAATGATAACTCTCGTCCACAAATATATTGAGGGAAGGCAAAGAAGAGGATTTGAAATCAAGGCAGAATTGCAGGAAACAGATTTCAGGAGGTAGATTCGAATCGCCTTTAAAGCACATGAAAAGCGGCAAAACGTTGACAATGATACCCTTGGCCAAAAAGGGCGTATGCGTTTTTTCCTGAATATATTCAGGAAAAAACGCATACGCCCCTTTTGGCCAACCAAGCATCCTGAAAAGGCAAATCAGCGCTACCAAGAAGTCTCGCTTCCCATCGGTCAAAAGGGCCATGCTGAAAAAAGTGTCAAAACCAGAAATGCAGGACAGGCCATGGAGAAATGGGAGCCTTGCTACACTGATGGGCGGGATGTAAATTGCCAACAGCCACTCTGGAGAAGTGTACGGTGTGTCCTGAAACATCTAAAAAACACAGCTTAGAGAGCATAGGGCACTTCCACGCACGGGGGTATAAATTGGGAAAATTAAAAATCAGCAAGACACAAGCACCCCAAAGTTTAGGGCTGCTCTGTTGACAAGGACCTCCACTTCATTCCACCTTAAATATCCCAGGAAAGCGAAAAATGGAAAAAAAATTTGTGGTCCTTATGTACAATGGAATATCACTCAGCCATGAAATCAACGTCTTAAGGCTAGTAGCAGCATGATGAGTGGATTTAGGTACGACGATTCTAAGTGAAATAAGTCACACAGAAAAGGACACTTCTCATAAGGTGTCACTTATAGAGGGAATGTAAAAACCGTTACACTTGAACTGAATTACAAAACAGAACAGAGTCACACATGCAGAAAACACACTATGGCTGCTTAACGGGAAAGGTGAGGTGGGGTGATACATAAAACAAGAGTTTCAAATTAGCACAGATACCGTTCCATAAACCCAATATGTAATAGACAAGACCTACTCCTTGCTCAGAGAACTGGACTCAACATGCCCGATTCACCGCACAAGAATATTTCTGACTAGTAATAATCTTAAAACCTATGTATTGATATCTCTCTGTTAGTGTGTCAAGTGGGTGTAAAGCGGCATAAACACAGCCGTGAAAAGCAGCTAAACCCCATTATAAAAATAAATTACTTTTAAAAACCCATGAAACAAAGACAGGGAAAGAGAGAGAAATTCTTACACAATTCGTTCCGGGGCTGTGATGCAACCTGGATTGACCATATCTAGACCCACAGCTGGATGAGACATAAGGGTGGACACTCTTGGGACTGAGAGGTTTGGTGAGGTTGGGTGAGCAAACACACACCCTTTAAAGTAATACTGCGTGCTACCCATCGCATGGGTCCCAAATCTCCAGGTTCAAGGGCATCTTCCTACATGGAAAGCATGCATGAGAAACCCAGAAGATGGTACACCGTGTGATGGGGAAAGGTTTCTAAAACGCACCTCATTTCTCATCTCCTTGTGCTCGGGTTCGCCATTCCAGCCACTTTACTAGCAATCTCCCTACTTGGAGCATCAGCACCTTTAACCTCCTGTTCCGTAAAGGTTGCAATTTGTCCTGAGGATGAACGGGAAGACGGGGAACCAATGAGAGACTAGCTCTTGGTGTTGGGACAGGCACAGGTCACTCTATTTTCCCATCAGGAAGAAGAATTAACCACAGGCTCAGCCTGCCCCCCGGAACCAGAACAGGGCCTGAAGCCATCCTGCGCTTTTGCGGCCAGCTCCCAAAAAAGCGACTTGTAAAATGGAGCTTCAGGGCACTGCAATTCACAAACCTGCAGAGTTATAAATGATAACTCTCGTCCACAAATATATTGAGGGAAGGCAAAGAAGAAGATTTGAAATCAAGGCAGAATTGCAGGAAACAGATTTCAGGAGGTAGATTCGAATCGCCTTTAAAGCACATGAAAAGCGGCAAAAGGTTGACAATGATGCCCTTGGCCAAAAAGGGCGTATGCGTTTTTTCCTGAATATATTCAGGAAAAAACGCATACGCCCTTTTTGGCCAACCAAGCAACATGGAAAGGCAAATCAGCGCTACAAAGAAGTCTCGCTTCCCATCGGTCAAAAGGGCCATGCTGAAAAAAGTGTCAAAACCAGAAATGCAGGACAGGCCATGGAGAAATGGGAGCCTTGCTACACTGATGGGCGGGATGTAAATTGCCAACAGCCACTCTGGAGAAGTGTACGGTGTGTCCTGAAACATCGAAAAAACACAGCTTAGAGAGCATAGGGCACTTCCACGCATGGGGGGATAAAGTGGGAAAATTGAAAATCAGCAAGACACAAGCAGCCCAAAGTTTAGGGCTGCTCTGTTGACAAGGACCTCCACTTCATTCCACCTTAAATATCCCGGGAAAGCGAAAAATGGATAAAAAAGTTGTGGTCCCTATGTACAATGGAATATCACTCAGCCATGAAATCAATGTCATAAGGCTAGTAGCAGCATGATGAGTGGATTTAGGTAAGACGATTCTAAGTGAAATAAGTCACACAGAAAAGGACACTTCTCATAAGGTGTCACTTATAGAGGGAATGTAAAAACCGTTACACTTGAACTGAATTACAAAACAGAACAGAGTCACACATGCAGATAACACACTATGGCTGCTTAACGGGAAAGGTGAGGTGGGGTGATACATAAAACAAGAGTTTCAAATTAGCTCAGATACCGTTCCATAAACCCAATATGTAATAGACAAGACCTACTCCTTGCTCAGAGAACTGGACTCAACACGCCCGATTCACCGCACAAGAATATATCTGACTAGTAATAATCTTAAAACCTATGTATTGATATCTCTCTGTTAGTGTGTCAAGTGGGTGTAAAGCGGCCTAAACACAGCCGTGAAAAGCAGCTAAACCCCATTATAAAAATAAATTACTTTTAAAAACCCATGAAACAAAGACAGGGAAAGAGAGAGAAATTCTTACACAATTCGTTCCGGGGCTGTGATGCAACCTGGATTGACCATATCTAGACCCACAGCTGGATGAGACATAAGGGTGGACTCTCTTGGGGCTGAGAGGTTTGGTGAGGTTGGGTGAGCAAACGCAGACCCTTTAAAGTAATACTGCGTGCTACCCATCGCATGGGTCCCAAATCTCCAGGTTCAAGGGCATCTTCCTACATCGAAAACATGCATGAGAAACCCAGAAGATGGTACACCGTGTGATGGGGAAAGGTTTCTAAAACGCACCTCATTTCTCATCTCCTTGTGCTCGGGTTCGCCATTCCAGCCACTTTACTAGCAACTTCCCTACTTGGAGCATCAGCACCTTTAACCTCCTGTTCCGTACAGGTTGCAATTTGTCCTGAGGATGAACGGGAAGACGGGGAACCAATGAGAGACTAGCTCTTGGTGTTGGGACAGGCACAGGTCACTCTATTTTCCCATCAGGAAGAAGAATTAGCCACAGGCTCAACCTGCCCCCCGGAACCAGAACAGGGCCTGAAGCCATCCTGCGCTTTTGCGGCCAGCTCCCAAAAAAGCGACTTGTAAAATGGAGCTTCAGGGCACTGCAATTCACAAACCTGCAGAGTTATAAATGATAACTCTCGTCCACAAATATATTGAGGGAAGGCAAAGAAGAGGATTTGAAATCAAGGCAGAATTGCAGGAAACAGATTTCAGGAGGTAGATTCGAATCGCCTTTAAAGCACATGAAAAGCGGGAAAACGTTGACAATGATACCCTTGGCCAAAAAGGGCGTATGCGTTTTTTCCTGAATACATTCAGGAAAAAACGCATACGCCCTTTTTGGCCAACCAAGCAACCTGGAAAGGCAAATCAGCGCTACAAAGAAGTCTCGCTTCCCATCGGTCAAAAGGGCCATGCTGAAAAAAGTGTCAAAACCAGAAATGCAAGACAGGCCATGGAGAAATGGGAGCCTTGCTACACTGATGGGCGGGATGTAAATTGCCAACAGCCACTCTGGAGAAGTGTACGGTGTGTCCTGAAACATCTAAAAAACACAGCTTAGAGAGCATAGGGCACTTCCACGCATGGGGAGATAAAGTAGGAAAATTGAAAATCAGCAAGACACAAGCTCCCAAAAGTTTAGGGCTGCTCTGTTGACAAGGACCTCCACTTCATTCCACCTTAAATATCCCAGGAAAGCGAAAAATGGATAAAAAAGTTGTGGTCCTTATGTACAATGGAATATCACTCAGCCATGAAATCAATGTCATAAGGCTAGTAGCAGCATGATGAGTGGATTTAGGTAAGACGATTCTAAGTGAAATAAGTCACACAGAAAAGGACACTTCTCATAAGGTGTCACTTATAGAGGGAATGTAAAAACCGTTACACTTGAACTGAATTACAAAACAGAACAGAGTCACACATGCAGAAAACACACTATGGCTGCTTAACGGGAAAGGTGAGGTGGGGTGATACATAAAACAAGAGTTTCAAATTAGCTCAGATACCGTTCCATAAACCCAATATATAATAGACAAGACCTACTCCTTGCTCAGAGAACTGGACTCAACACGCCCGATTTACCGCACAAGAATATATCTGACTAGTAATAATCTTAAAACCTATGTATTGATATCTCTCTGTTAGTGTGTCAAGTGGGTGTAAAGCGGCATAAACACAGCCGTGAAAAGCAGCTAAACCCCATTATAAAAATAACTTACTTTTAAAAACCCATGAAACAAAGACAGGGAAAGAGAGAGAAATTCTTACACAATTCGTTCCGGGGCTGTGATGCAACCTGGATTGACCATATCTAGACCCACAGCTGGATGAGACATAAGGGTGGACACTCTTGGGGCTGAGAGGTTTGGTGAGGTTGGGTGAGCAAACGCAGACCCTTTAAAGTAATACTGCGTGTTACCCATCGCATGGGTCCCAAATCTCCAGGTTCAAGGGCATCTTCCTACATCGAAAACATGCATGAGAAACCCAGAAGATGGTACACCGTGTGATGGGGAAAGGTTTCTAAAACGCACCTCATTTCTCATCTCCTTGTGCTCGGGTTCGCCATTCCAGCCACTTTACTAGCAATCTCCCTACGTGGAGCATCAGCACCTTTAACCTCCTGTTCCGTACAGGTTGTAATTTGTCCTGAGGATGAACGGGAAGACGGGGAACCAATGAGAGACAAGCTCTTGGTGTTGGGACAGGCACAGGTCACTCTATTTTCCCATCAGGAAGAAGAATTAGCCACAGGCTCAGCCTGCCCCCCGGAACCAGAACAGGGCCTGAAGCCATCCTGCACTTTTGCGGCCAGCTCCCAAAAAAGCGACTTCAAAAATGGAGCTTTAGGGCACTGCAATTCACAAACCTGCAGAGTTATAAATGATAACTCTCGTCCACAAATATATTGAGGGAAGGCAAAGAAGAGGATTTGAAATCAAGGCAGAATTGCAGGAAACAGATTTCAGGAGGTAGATACGAATGGCCTTTAAATCACATGAAAAGCGGCAAAACGTTGACAATGATGCCCTTGGCCAAAAAGGGCGTATGCGTTTTTTCCTGAATATATTCAGGAAAAAACGCATACGCCCTTTTTGGCCAACCAAGCAACCTGGAAAGGCAAATCAGCGCTACAAAGAAGTCTCGCTTCCCATCGGTCAAAAGGGCCATGCTGAAAAAAGTGTCAAAACCAGAAATGCAGGACAGGCCATGGAGAAATGGGAGCCTTGCTACACTGATGGGCGGGATGTAAATTGCCAACAGCCACTCTGGAGAAGTGTACGGTGTGTCCTGAAACATCGCAAAAACACAGCTTAGAGAGCATAGGGCACTTCCACGCATGGGGGGATAAAGTGGGAAAATTGAAAATCAGCAAGACACAAGCAGCCCAAAGTTTAGGGCTGCTCTGTTGACAAGGACCTCCACTTCATTCCACCTTAAATATCCCGGGAAAGCGAAAAATGGATAAAAAAGTTGTGGTCCCTATGTACAATGGAATATCACTCAGCCATGAAATCAATGTCATAAGGCTAGTAGCAGCATGATGAGTGGATTTAGGTAAGACGATTCTAAGTGAAATAAGTCACACAGAAAAGGACACTTCTCATAAGGTGTCACTTATAGAGGGAATGTAAAAACCGTTACACTTGAACTGAATTACAAAACAGAACAGAGTCACACATGCAGAAAACACACTATGGCTGCTTAACGGGAAAGGTGAGGAGGGGTGATACATAAAACAAGAGTTTCAAATTAGCTCAGATACCGTTCCATAAACCCAATATGTAATAGACAAGACCTACTCCTTGCTCAGAGAACTGGACTCAACACGCCCGATTCACCGCACAAGAATATATCTGACTAGTAATAATCTTAAAACCTATGTATTGATATCTCTCTGTTAGTGTGTCAAGTGGGTGTAAAGCGGCATAAACACAGCCGTGAAAAGCAGCTAAACCCCATTATAAAAATAAATTACTTTTAAAAACCCATGAAACAAAGACAGGGAAAGAGAGAGAAATTCTTACACAATTCGTTCCGGGGCTGTGATGCAACCTGGATTGACCATATCTAGACCCACAGCTGGATGAGACATAAGGGTGGACACTCTTGGGGCTGAGAGGTTTGGTGAGGTTGGGTGAGCAAACGCAGACCCTTTAAAGTAATACTGCGTGCTACCCATCGCATGGGTCCCAAATCTCCAGGTTCAAGGGCATCTTCCTACATCAAAAACATGCATGAGAAACCCAGAAGATGGTACACCGTGTGATGGGGAAAGGTTTCTAAAACGCACCTCATTTCTCATCTCCTTGTGCTCGGGTTCGCCATTCCAGCCACTTTACTAGCAACTTCCCTACTTGGAGCATCAGCACCTTTAACCTCCTGTTCCGTACAGGTTGCAATTTGTCCTGAGGATGAACGGGAAGACGGGGAACCAATGAGAGACTAGCTCTTGGTGTTGGGACAGGCACAGGTCACTCTATTTTCCCATCAGGAAGAAGAATTAGCCACAGGCTCAACCTGCCCCCCGGAACCAGAACAGGGCCTGAAGCCATCCTGCGCTTTTGCGGCCAGCTCCCAAAAAAGCGACTTGTAAAATGGAGCTTCAGGGCACTGCAATTCACAAACCTGCAGAGTTATAAATGATAACTCTCGTCCACAAATATATTGAGGGAAGGCAAAGAAGAGGATTTGAAATCAAGGCAGAATTGCAGGAAACAGATTTCAGGAGGTAGATTCGAATCGCCTTTAAAGCACATGAAAAGCGGCAAAACGTTGACAGTGATACCCTTGGCCAAAAAGGGCGTATGCGTTTTTTCCTGAATACATTCAGGAAAAAACGCATACGCCCTTTTTGGCCAACCAAGCAACCTGGAAAGGCAAATCAGCGCTACAAAGAAGTCTCGCTTCCCATCGGTCAAAAGGGCCATGCTGAAAAAAGTGTCAAAACCAGAAATGCAGGACAGACCATGGAGAAATGGGAGCCTTGCTACACTGATGGGCGGGATGTAAATTGCCAACAGCCACTCTGGAGAAGTGTACGGTGTGTCCTGAAACATCTAAAAAACACAGCTTAGAGAGCATAGGGCACTTCCACGCATGGGGAGATAAAGTAGGAAAATTGAAAATCAGCAAGACACAAGCACCCAAAAGTTTAGGGCTGCTCTGTTGACAAGGACCTCCACTTCATTCCACCTTAAATATCCCAGGAAAGCGAAAAATGGATAAAAAAGTTGTGGTCCTTATGTACAATGGAATATCACTCAGCCATGAAATCAATGTCATAAGGCTAGTAGCTGCATGATGAGTGGATTTAGGTAAGACGATTCTAAGTGAAATAAGTCACACAGAAAAGGACACTTCTCATAAGGTGTCACTTATAGAGGGAATGTAAAAACCGTTACACTTGAACTGAATTACAAAACAGAACAGAGTCACACATGCAGAAAACACACTATGGCTGCTTAACGGGAAAGGTGAGGTGGGGTGATACATAAAACAAGAGTTTCAAATTAGCTCAGATACCGTTCCATAAACCCAATATGTAATAGACAAGACCTACTCCTTGCTCAGAGAACTGGACTCAACACGCCCGATTTACCGCACAAGAATATATCTGACTAGTAATAATCTTAAAACCTATGTATTGATATCTCTCTGTTAGTGTGTCAAGTGGGTGTAAAGCGGCATAAACACAGCCGTGAAAAGCAGCTAAACCCCATTATAAAAATAACTTACTTTTAAAAACCCATGAAACAAAGACAGGGAAAGAGAGAGAAATTCTTACACAATTCGTTCCGGGGCTGTGATGCAACCTGGATTGACCATATCTAGACCCACAGCTGGATGAGACATAAGGGTGGACACTCTTGGGGCTGAGAGGTTTGGTGAGGTTGGGTGAGCAAACGCAGACCCTTTAAAGTAATACTGCGTGTTACCCATCGCATGGGTCCCAAATCTCCAGGTTCAAGGGCATCTTCCTACATCGAAAACATGCATGAGAAACCCAGAAGATGGTACACCGTGTGATGGGGAAAGGTTTCTAAAACGCACCTCATTTCTCATCTCCTTGTACTCGGGTTCGCCATTCCAGCCACTTTACTAGCAATCTCCCTACTTGGAGCATCAGCACCTTTAACCTCCTGTTCCGTACAGGTTGCAATTTGTCCTGAGGATGAAAGGGAAGACGGGGAACCAATGAGAGACAAGCTCTTGGTGTTGGGACAGGCACAGGTCACTCTATTTTCCCATCAGGAAGAAGAATTAGCCACAGGCTCAGCCTGCCCCCCGGAACCAGAACAGGGCCTGAAGCCATCCTGCGCTTTTGCGGCCAGCTCCCAAAAAAGCGACTTCTAAAATGGAGCTTTAGGGCACTGCAATTCACAAACCTGCAGAGTTATAAATGATAACTCTCGTCCACAAATATATTGAGGGAAGGCACAGAAGAGGATTTGAAATCAAGGCAGAATTGCAGGAAACAGATTTCAGGAGGTAGATTCGAATCGCCTTTAAAGCACATGAAAAGCGGCAAAACGTTGACAATGATGCCCTTGGCCAAAAAGGGCGTATGCGTTTTTTCCTGAATATATTCAGGAAAAAACGCATACGCCCTTTTTGGCCAACCAAGCAACCTGGAAAGGCAAATCAGCGCTACAAAGAAGTCTCGCTTCCCATCGGTCAAAAGGGCCATGCTGAAAAAAGTGTCAAAACCAGAAATGCAGGACAGGCCATGGAGAAATGGGAGCCTTGCTACACTGATGGGCGGGATGTAAATTGCCAACAGCCACTCTGGAGAAGTGTACGGTGTGTCCTGAAACATCTAAAAAACACAGCTTAGAGAGCATAGGGCACTTCCATGCCTGGGGGGATAAAGTAGGAAAATTGAAAATCAGCAAGACACAAGCACCCCAAAGTTTAGGGCTGCTCTGTTGACAAGGACCTCCACTTCCTTCCACCTTAAATATCCCAGGAAAGCGAAAAATGGATAAAAAAGTTGTGGTCCTTATATACAATGGAATATCACTCAGCCATGAAATCAATGTCATAAGGCTAGTAGCAGCATGATGAGTGGATTTAGGTAAGACGATTCTAAGTGAAATAAGTCACACAGAAAAGGACACTTCTCATAAGGTGTCACTTATAGAGGGAATGTAAAAACCGTTACACTTGAACTGAATTACAAAACAGAACAGAGTCACACATGCAGAAAACACACTATGGCTGCTTAACGGGAAAGGTGAGGTGGGGTGATACATAAAACAAGAGTTTCAAATTAGCTCAGATACCGTTCCATAAACCCAATATGTAATAGACAAGACCTACTCCTTGCTCAGAGAACTGGACTCAACACGCCCGATTCACCGCCCAAGAATATATCTGACTAGTAATAATCTTAAAACCTATGTATTGATATCTCTCTGTTAGTGTGTCAAGTGGGTGTAAAGCGGCATAAACACAGCCGTGAAAAGCAGCTAAACCCCATTATAAAAATAAATTACTTTTAAAAACCCATGAAACAAAGACAGGGAAAGAGAGAGAAATTCTTACACAATTCGTTCCGGGGCTGTGATGCAACCTGGATTGACCATATCTAGACCCACAGCTGGATGAGACATAAGGGTGGACACTCTTGGGGCTGAGAGGTTTGGTGAGGTTGGGTGAGCAAACGCAGACCCTTTAAAGTAATACTGCGTGCTACCCATCGCATGGGTCCCAAATCTCCAGGTTCAAGGGCATCTTCCTACATCGAAAACATGCATGAGAAACCCAGAAGATGGTACACCGTGTGATGGGGAAAGGTTTCTAAAACGCACCTCATTTCTCATCTCCTTGTGCTCGGGTTCGCCATTCCAGCCACTTTACTAGCAACTTCCCTACTTGGAGCATCAGCACCTTTAACCTCCTGTTCCGTACAGGTTGCAATTTGTCCTGAGGATGAACGGGAAGACGGGGAACCAATGAGAGATTAGCTCTTGGTGTTGGGACAGGCACAGGTCACTCTATTTTCCCATCAGGAAGAAGAATTAGCCACAGGCTCAACCTGCCCCCCGGAACCAGAACAGGGCCTAAAGCCATCCTGCGCTTTTGCGGCCAGCTCCCAAAAAAGCGACTTGTAAAATGGAGCTTCAGGGCACTGCAATTCACAAACCTGCAGAGTTATAAATGATAACTCTCGTCCACAAATATATTGAGGGAAGGCAAAGAAGAGGATTTGAAATCAAGGCAGAATTGCAGGAAACAGATTTCAGGAGGTAGATTCGAATCGCCTTTAAAGCACATGAAAAGCGGCAAAACGTTGACAATGATACCCTTGGCCAAAAAGGGCGTATGCGTTTTTTCCTGAATACATTCAGGAAAAAACGCATACGCCCTTTTTGGCCAACCAAGCAACCTGGAAAGGCAAATCAGCGCTACAAAGAAGTCTCGCTTCCCATCGGTCAAAAGGGCCATGCTGAAAAAAGTGTCAAAACCAGAAATGCAGGACAGGCCATGGAGAAATGGGAGCCTTGCTACACTGATGGGCGGGATGTAAATTGCCAACAGCCACTCTGGAGAAGTGTACGGTGTGTCCTGAAACATCTAAAAAACACAGCTTAGAGAGCATAGGGCACTTCCACGCATGGGGGGATAAAGTGGGAAAATTGAAAATCAGCAAGACACAAGCAGCCCAAAGTTTAGGGCTGCTCTGTTGACAAGGACCTCCACTTCATTCCACCTTAAATATCCCGGGAAAGCGAAAAATGGATAAAAAAGTTGTGGTCCCTATGTACAATGGAATATCACTCAGCCATGAAATCAATGTCATAAGGCTAGTAGCAGCATGATGAGTGGATTTAGGTAAGACGATTCTAAGTGAAATAAGTCACACAGAAAAGGACACTTCTCATAAGGTGTCACTTATAGAGGGAATGTAAAAACCGTTACACTTGAACTGAATTACAAAACAGAACAGAGTCACACATGCAGAAAACACACTATGGCTGCTTAACGGGAAAGGTGAGGTGGGGTGATACATAAAACAAGAGTTTCAAATTAGCTCAGATACCGTTCCATAAACCCAATATGTAATCGACAAGACCTACTCCTTGCTCAGAGAACTGGACTCAACACGCCCGATTCACCGCACAAGAATATATCTGACTAGTAATAATCTTAAAACCTATATATTGATATCTCTCTGTTAGTGTGTCAAGTGGGTGTAAAGCGGCATAAACACAGCCGTGAAAAGCAGCTAAACCCCATTATAAAAATAAATTACTTTTAAAAATCCATGAAACAAAGACAGGGAATGAGAGAGAAATTCTTACACAATTCGTTCCGGGGCTGTGATGCAACCTGGATTGACCATATCTAGACCCACAGCTGGATGAGACATAAGGGTGGACACTCTTGGGGCTGAGAGGTTTGGTGAGGTTGGGTGAGCAAACGCAGACCCTTTAAAGTAATACTGCGTGTTACCCATCGCATGGGTCCCAAATCTCCAGGTTCAAGGGCATCTTCCTACATCGAAAACATGCATGAGAAACCCAGAAGATGGTACACCGTGTGATGGGGAAAGGTTTCTAAAACGCACCTCATTTCTCATCTCCTTGTGCTCGGGTTCGCCATTCCAGCCACTTTACTAGCAATCTCCCTACTTGGAGCATCAGCACCTTTAACCTCCTGTTCCGTACAGGTTGCAATTTGTCCTGAGGATGAACGGGAAGACGGGGTACCAATGAGAGACAAGCTCTTGGTGTTGGGACAGGCACAGGTCACTCTATTTTCCCATCAGGAAGAAGAATTAGCCACAGGCTCAGCCTGCCCCCCGGAACCAGAACAGGGCCTGAAGCCATCCTGCACTTTTGCGGCCAGCTCCCAAAAAAGCGACTTCTAAAATGGAGCTTTAGGGCACTGCAATTCACAAACCTGCAGAGTTATAAATGATAACTCTCGTCCACAAATATATTGAGGGAAGGCAAAGAAGAGGATTTGAAATCAAGGCAGAATTGCAGGAAACAGATTTCAGGAGGTAGATTCGAATCGCCTTTAAAGCACATGAAAAGCGGCAAAACGTTGACAATGATGCCCTTGGCCAAAAAGGGCGTATGCGTTTTTTCCTGAATATATTCAGGAAAAAACGCATACGCCCTTTTTGGCCAACCAAGCAACCTGGAAAGGCAAATCAGCGCTACAAAGAAGTCTCGCTTCCCATCGGTCAAAAGGGCCATGCTGAAAAAAGTGTCAAAACCAGAAATGCAGGACAGGCCATGGAGAAATGGGAGCCTTGCTACACTGATGGGCGGGATGTAAATTGCCAACAGCCACTCTGGAGAAGTGTACGGTGTGTCCTGAAACATCTAAAAAACACAGCTTAGAGAGCATAGGGCACTTCCACCCATGGGGGGATAAAGTGGGAAAATTGAAAATCAGCAAGACACAAGCAGCCCAAAGTTTAGGGCTGCTCTGTTGACAAGGACCTCCACTTCATTCCACCTTAAATATCCCGGGAAAGCGAAAAATGGATAAAAAAGTTGTGGTCCCTATGTACAATGGAATATCACTCAGCCATGAAATCAATGTCATAAGGCTAGTAGCAGCATGATGAGTGAATTTAGGTAAGACGATTCTAAGTGAAATAAGTCACACAGAAAAGGACACTTCTCATAAGGTGTCACTTATAGAGGGAATGTAAAAACCGTTACACTTGAACTGAATTACAAAACAGAACAGAGTCACACATGCAGAAAACACACTATGGCTGCTTAACGGGAAAGGTGAGGTGGGGTGATACATAAAACAAGAGTTTCAAATTAGCTCAGATACCGTTCCATAAACCCAATATGTAATAGACAAGACCTACTCCTTGCTCAGAGAACTGGACTCAACACGCCCGATTCACCACCCAAGAATATATCTGACTAGTAATAATCTTAAAACCTATGTATTGATATCTCTCTGTTAGTGTGTCAAGTGGGTGTAAAGCGGCATAAACACAGCCGTGAAAAGCAGCTAAACCCCATTATAAAAATAAATTACTTTTAAAAACCCATGAAACAAAGACAGGGAAAGAGAGAGAAATTCTTACACAATTCGTTCCGGGGCTGTGATGCAACCTGGATTGACCATATCTAGACCCACAGCTGGATGAGACATAAGGGTGGACACTCTTGGGGCTGAGAGGTTTGGTGAGGTTGGGTGAGCAAACGCAGACCCTTTAAAGTAATACTGCGTGCTACCCATCGCATGGGTCCCAAATCTCCAGGTTCAAGGGCATCTTCCTACATCGAAAACATGCATGAGAAACCCAGAAGATGGTACACCGTGTGATGGGGAAAGGTTTCTAAAACGCACCTCATTTCTCATCTCCTTGTGCTCGGGTTCGCCATTCCAGCCACTTTACTAGCAATCTCCCTACTTGGAGCATCAGCACCTTTAACCTCCTGTTCCGTACAGGTTGCAATTTGTCCTGAGGATGAACGGGAAGACGGGGAACCAATGAGAGACTAGCTCTTGGTGTTGGGACAGGCACAGGTCACTCTATTTTCCCATCAGGAAGAAGAATTAACCACAGGCTCAGCCTGCCCCCCGGAACCAGAACAGGGCCTGAAGCCATCCTGCGCTTTTGCGGCCAGCTCCCAAAAAAGCGACTTGTAAAATGGAGCTTCAGGGCACTGCAATTCACAAACATGAAGAGTTATAAATGATAACTCTCGTCCACAAATATATTGAGGGAAGGCAAAGAAGAGGATTTGAAATCAAGGCAGAATTGCAGGAAACAGATTTCAGGAGGTAGATTCGAATCGCCTTTAAAGCACATGAAAAGCGGCAAAACGTTGACAATGATGCCCTTGGCCAAAAAGGGCGTATGCGTTTTTTCCTGAATATATTCAGGAAAAAACGCATACGCCCCTTTTGGCCAACCAAGCATCCTGAAAAGGCAAATCAGCGCTACCAAGAAGTCTCGCTTCCCATCGGTCAAAAGGGCCATGCTGAAAAAAGTGAAAACCAGAAATGCAGGACAGTCCATGGAGAAATGGGAGCCTTGCTACACTGATGGGCGGGATGTAAATTGCCAACAGCCACTCTGGAGAAGTGTACGGTGTGTCCTGAAACATCTAAAAAACACAGCTTAGAGAGCATAGGGCACTTTCATGCCTGGGGGGATAAAGTAGGAAAATTGAAAATCAGCAAGACACAAGCACCCCAAAGTTTAGGGCTGCTCTGTTGACAAGGACCTCCACTTCATTCCACCTTAAATGTCCCAGGAAAGTGAAAAATGGATAAAAAAGTTGTGGTCGTTATATACAATGGAATATCACTCAGCCATGAAATCAATGTCATAAGGCTAGTAGCAGCATGATGAGTGGATTTAGGTAAGACGATTCTAAGTGAAATAAGTCACACAGAAAAGGACACTTCTCATAAGGTGTCACTTATAGAGGGAATGTAAAAACCGTTACACTTGAACTGAATTACAAAACAGAACAGAGTCACACATGCAGAAAACACACTATGGCTGCTTAACGGGAAAGGTGAGGTGGGGTGATACATAAAACAAGAGTTTCAAATTAGCTCAGATACCGTTCCATAAACCCAATATGTAATAGACAAGACCTACTCCTTGCTAAGAGAACTGGACTCAACACGCCCGATTCACCACCCAAGAATATATCTGACTAGTAATAATCTTAAAACCTATGTATTGATATCTCTCTGTTAGTGTGTCAAGTGGGTGTAAAGCGGCATAAACACAGCCGTGAAAAGCAGCTAAACCCCATTATAAAAATAAATTACTTTTAAAAATCCATGAAACAAAGACAGGGAAAGAGAGAGAAATTCTTACACAATTCGTTCCGGGGCTGTGATGCAACCTGGATTGACCATATCTAGACCCACAGCTGGATGAGACATAAGGGTGGACACTCTTGGGGCTGAGAGGTTTGGTGAGGTTGGGTGAGCAAACGCAGACCCTTTAAAGTAATACTGCGTGCTACCCATCGCATGGGTCCCAAATCTCCAGGTTCAAGGGCATCTTCCTACATCGAAAACATGCATGAGAAACCCAGAAGATGGTACACCGTGTGATGGGGAAAGGTTTCTAAAACGCACCTCATTTCTCATCTCCTTGTGCTCGGGTTCGCCATTCCAGCCACTTTACTAGCAATCTCCCTACTTGGAGCATCAGCACCTTTAACCTCCTGTTCCGTACAGGTTGCAATTTGTCCTGAGGATGAACGGGAAGACGGGGAACCAATGAGAGACTAGCTCTTGGTGTTGGGACAGTCACAGGTCACTCTATTTGCCCATCAGGAAGAAGAATTAACCACAGGCTCAGCCTGCCCCCCGGAACCAGAACAGGGCCTGAAGCCATCCTGCGCTTTTGCGGCCAGCTCCCAAAAAAGCGACTTGTAAAATGGAGCTTCAGGGCACTGCAATTCACAAACCTGCAGAGTTATAAATGATAACTCTCGTCCACAAATATATTGAGGGAAGGCAAAGAAGAAGATTTGAAATCAAGGCAGAATTGCAGGAAACAGATTTCAGGAGGTAGATTCGAATCGCCTTTAAAGCACATGAAAAGCGGCAAAAGGTTGACAATGATGCCCTTGGCCAAAAAGGGCGTATGCGTTTTTTCCTGAATATATTCAGGAAAAAACGCATACGCCCTTTTTGGCCAACCAAGCAACCTGGAAAGGCAAATCAGCGCTACAAAGAAGTCTCGCTTCCCATCGGTCAAAAGGGCCATGCTGAAAAAAGTGTCAAAACCAGAAATGCAGGACAGGCCATGGAGAAATGGGAGCCTTGCTACACTGATGGGCGGGATGTAAATTGCCAACAGCCACTCTGGAGAAGTGTACGGTGTGTCCTGAAACATCGAAAAAACACAGCTTAGAGAGCATAGGGCACTTCCACGCATGGGGGGATAAAGTGGGAAAATTGAAAATCAGCAAGACACAAGCAGCCCAAAGTTTAGGGCTGCTCTGTTGACAAGGACCTCCACTTCATTCCACCTTAAATATCCCGGGAAAGCGAAAAATGGATAAAAAAGTTGTGGTCCCTATGTACATTGGAATATCACTCAGCCATGAAATCAATGTCATAAGGCTAGTAGCAGCATGATGAGTGGATTTAGGTAAGACGATTCTAAGTGAAATAAGTCACACAGAAAAGGACACTTCTCATAAGGTGTCACTTATAGAGGGAATGTAAAAACCGTTACACTTGAACTGAATTACAAAACAGAACAGAGTCACACATGCAGAAAACACACTATGGCTGCTTAACGGGAAAGGTGAGGTGGGGTCATACATAAAACAAGAGTCTCAAATTAGCTCAGATACCGTTCCATAAACCCAATATGTAATCGACAAGACCTACTCCTTGCTCAGAGAACTGGACTCAACACGCCCGATTCACCGCACAAGAATATATCTGACTAGTAATAATCTTAAAACCTATATATTGATATCTCTCTGTTAGTGTGTCAAGTGGGTGTAAAGCGGCATAAACACAGCCGTGAAAAGCAGCTAAACCCCATTATAAAAATAAATTACTTTTAAAAATCCATGAAACAAAGACAGGGAAAGAGAGAGAAATTCTTACACAATTCGTTCAGGGGCTGTGATGCAACCTGGATTGACCATATCTAGACCCACAGCTGGATGAGACATAAGGGTGGACACTCTTGGGGCTGAGAGGTTTGGTGAGGTTGGGTGAGCAAACGCAGACCCTTTAAAGTAATACTGCGTGCTACCCATCGCATGGGTCCCAAATCTCCAGGTTCAAGGGCATCTTCCTACATCGAAAACATGCATGAGAAACCCAGAAGATGGTACACCGTGTGATGGGGAAAGGTTTCTAAAACGCACCTCATTTCTCATCTCCTTGTGCTCGGGTTCGCCATTCCAGCCACTTTACTAGCAATCTCCCTACTTGGAGCATCAGCACCTTTAACCTCCTGTTCCGTACAGGTTGCAATTTGTCCTGAGGATGAACGGGAAGACGGGGAACCAATGAGAGACTAGCTCTTGGTGTTGGGACAGGCACAGGTCACTCTATTTTCCAATCAGGAAGAAGAATTAACCACAGGCTCAGCCTGCCCCCCGGAACCAGAACAGGGCCTGAAGCCATCCTGCGCTTTTGCGGCCAGCTCCCAAAAAAGCGACTTGTAAAATGGAGCTTCAGGGCACTGCAATTCACAAACATGAAGAGTTATAAATGATAACTCTCGTCCACAAATATATTGAGGGAAGGCAAAGAAGAGGATTTGAAATCAAGGCAGAATTGCAGGAAACAGATTTCAGGAGGTAGATTCGAATCGCCTTTAAAGCACATGAAAAGCGGCAAAACGTTGACAATGATGCCCTTGGCCAAAAAGGGCGTATGCGTTTTTTCCTGAATATATTCAGGAAAAAACGCATACGCCCCTTTTGGCCAACCAAGCATCCTGAAAAGGCAAATCAGCGCTACCAAGAAGTCTCGCTTCCCATCGGTCAAAAGGGCCATGCTGAAAAAAGTGAAAACCAGAAATGCAGGACAGGCCATGGAGAAATGGGAGCCTTGCTACACTGATGGGCGGGATGTAAATTGCCAACAGCCACTCTGGAGAAGTGTACGGTGTGTCCTGAAGCATCTAAAAAACACAGCTTAGAGAGCATAGGGCACTTTCATGCCTGGGGGGATAAAGTAGGAAAATTGAAAATCAGCAAGACACAAGCACCCCAAAGTTTAGGGCTGCTCTGTTGACAAGGACCTCCACTTCATTCCACCTTAAATGTCCCAGGAAAGTGAAAAATGGATAAAAAAGTTGTGGTCCTTATATACAATGGAATATCACTCAGCCATGAAATCAATGTCATAAGGCTAGTAGCAGCATGATGAGTGGATTTAGGTAAGACGATTCTAAGTGAAATAAGTCACACAGAAAAGGACACTTCTCATAAGGTGTCACTTATAGAGGGAATGTAAAAACCGTTACACTTGAACTGAATTACAAAACAGAACAGAGTCACACATGCAGAAAACACACTATGGCTGCTTAACGGGAAAGGTGAGGTGGGGTGATACATAAAACAAGAGTTTCAAATTAGCTCAGATACCGTTCCATAAACCCAATATGTAATAGACAAGACCTACTCCTTGCTCAGAGAACTGGACTCAACACGCCCGATTCACCACCCAAGAATATATCTGACTAGTAATAATCTTAAAACCTATGTATTGATATCTCTCTGTTAGTGTGTCAAGTGGGTGTAAAGCGGCATAAACACAGCCGTGAAAAGCAGCTAAACCCCATTATAAAAATAAATTACTTTTAAAAACCCATGAAACAAAGACAGGGAAAGAGAGAGAAATTCTTACACAATACGTTCCGGGGCTGTGATGCAACCTGGATTGACCATATCTAGACCCACAGCTGGATGAGACATAAGGGTGGACACTCTTGGGGCTGAGAGGTTTGGTGAGGTTGGGTGAGCAAACGCACACCCTTTAAAGTAATACTGCGTGCTACCCATCGCATGGGTCCCAAATCTCCAGGTTCAAGGGCATCTTCCTACATCGAAAACATGCATGAGAAACCCAGAAGATGGTACACCGTGTGATGGGGAAAGGTTTCTAAAACGCACCTCATTTCTCATCTCCTTGTGCTCGGGTTCGCCATTCCAGCCACTTTACTAGCAATCTCCCTACTTGGAGCATCAGCACCTTTAACCTCCTGTTCCGTACAGGTTGCAATTTGTCCTGAGGATGAACGGGAAGACGGGGAACCAATGAGAGACTAGCTCTTGGTGTTGGGACAGTCACAGGTCACTCTATTTGCCCATCAGGAAGAAGAATTAACCACAGGCTCAGCCTGCCCCCCGGAACCAGAACAGGGCCTGAAGCCATCCTGCGCTTTTGCGGCCAGCTCCCAAAAAAGCGACTTGTAAAATGGAGCTTCAGGGCACTGCAATTCACAAACCTGCAGAGTTATAAATGATAACTCTCGTCCACAAATATATTGAGGGAAGGCAAAGAAGAAGATTTGAAATCAAGGCAGAATTGCAGGAAACAGATTTCAGGAGGTAGATTCGAATCGCCTTTAAAGCACATGAAAAGCGGCAAAAGGTTGACAATGATGCCCTTGGCCAAAAAGGGCGTATGCGTTTTTTCCTGAATATATTCAGGAAAAAACGCATACGCCCTTTTTGGCCAACCAAGCAACCTGGAAAGGCAAATCAGCGCTACAAAGAAGTCTCGCTTCCCATCGGTCAAAAGGGCCATGCTGAAAAAAGTGTCAAAACCAGAAATGCAGGACAGGCCATGGAGAAATGGGAGCCTTGCTACACTGATGGGCGGGATGTAAATTGCCAACAGCCACTCTGGAGAAGTGTACGGTGTGTCCTGAAACATCGAAAAAACACAGCTTAGAGAGCATAGGGCACTTCCACGCATGGGGGGATAAAGTGGGAAAATTGAAAATCAGCAAGACACAAGCAGCCCAAAGTTTAGGGCTGCTCTGTTGACAAGGACCTCCACTTCATTCCACCTTAAATATCCCGGGAAAGCGAAAAATGGATAAAAAAGTTGTGGGCCCTATGTACAATGGAATATCACTCAGCCATGAAATCAATGTCATAAGGCTAGTAGCAGCATGATGAGTGGATTTAGGTAAGACGATTCTAAGTGAAATAAGTCACACAGAAAAGGACACTTCTCATAAGGTGTCACTTATAGAGGGAATGTAAAAACCGTTACACTTGAACTGAATTACAAAACAGAACAGAGTCACACATGCAGAAAACACACTATGGCTGCTTAACGGGAAAGGTGAGGTGGGGTGATACATAAAACAAGAGTTTCAAATTAGCTCAGATACCGTTCCATAAACCCAATATGTAATAGACAAGACCTACTCCTTGCTCAGAGAACTGGACTCAACACGCCCGATTCACCGCCCAAGAATATATCTGACTAGTAATAATCTTAAAACCTATGTATTGATATCTCTCTGTTAGTGTGTCAAGTGGGTGTAAAGCGGCATAAACACAGCCGTGAAAAGCAGCTAAACCCCATTATAAAAATAAATTACTTTTAAAAACCCATGAAACAAAGACAGGGAAAGAGAGAGAAATTCTTACACAATTCGTTCCGGGGCTGTGATGCAACCTGGATTGACCATATCTAGACCCACAGCTGGATGAGACATAAGGGTGGACACTCTTGGGGCTGAGAGGTTTGGTGAGGTTGGGTGAGCAAACGCAGACCCTTTAAAGTAATACTGCGTGCTACCCATCGCATGGGTCCCAAATCTCCAGGTTCAAGGGCATCTTCCTACATCGAAAACATGCATGAGAAACCCAGAAGATGGTACACCGTGTGATGGGGAAAGGTTTCTCAAACGCACCTCATTTCTCATCTCCTTGTGCTCGGGTTCGCCATTCCAGCCACTTTACTAGCAACTTCCCTACTTGGAGCATCAGCACCTTTAACCTCCTGTTCCGTACAGGTTGCAATTTGTCCTGAGGATGAACGGGAAGACGGGGAACCAATGAGAGATTAGCTCTTGGTGTTGGGACAGGCACAGGTCACTCTATTTTCCCATCAGGAAGAAGAATTAGCCACAGGCTCAACCTGCCCCCCGGAACCAGAACAGGGCCTAAAGCCATCCTGCGCTTTTGCGGCCAGCTCCCAAAAAAGCGACTTGTAAAATGGAGCTTCAGGGCACTGCAATTCACAAACCTGCAGAGTTATAAATGATAACTCTCGTCCACAAATATATTGAGGGAAGGCAAAGAAGAGGATTTGAAATCAAGGCAGAATTGCAGGAAACAGATTTCAGGAGGTAGATTCGAATCGCCTTTAAAGCACATGAAAAGCGGCAAAACGTTGACAATGATACCCTTGGCCAAAAAGGGCGTATGCGTTTTTTCCTGAATACATTCAGGAAAAAACGCATACGCCCTTTTTGGCCAACCAAGCAACCTGGAAAGGCAAATCAGTGCTACAAAGAAGTCTCGCTTCCCATCGGTCAAAAGGGCCATGCTGAAAAAAGTGTCAAAACCAGAAATGCAGGACAGGCCATGGAGAAATGGGAGCCTTGCTACACTGATGGGCGGGATGTAAATTGCCAACAGCCACTCTGGAGAAGTGTACGGTGTGTCCTGAAACATCGAAAAAACACAGCTTAGAGAGCATAGGGCACTTCCACGCATGGGGGGATAAAGTGGGAAAATTGAAAATCAGCAAGACACAAGCAGCCCAAAGTTTAGGGCTGCTCTGTTGACAAGGACCTCCACTTCATTCCACCTTAAATATCCCGGGAAAGCGAAAAATGGATAAAAAAGTTGTGGGCCCTATGTACAATGGAATATCACTCAGCCATGAAATCAATGTCATAAGGCTAGTAGCAGCATGATGAGTGGATTTAGGTAAGACGATTCTAAGTGAAATAAGTCACACAGAAAAGGACACTTCTCATAAGGTGTCACTTATAGAGGGAATGTAAAAACCGTTACACTTGAACTGAATTACAAAACAGAACAGAGTCACACATGCAGAAAACACACTATGGCTGCTTAACGGGAAAGGTGAGGTGGGGTGATACATAAAACAAGAGTTTCAAATTAGCTCAGATACCGTTCCATAAACCCAATATGTAATAGACAAGACCTACTCCTTGCTCAGAGAACTGGACTCAACACGCCCGATTCACCGCCCAAGAATATATCTGACTAGTAATAATCTTAAAACCTATGTATTGATATCTCTCTGTTAGTGTGTCAAGTGGGTGTAAAGCGGCATAAACACAGCCGTGAAAAGCAGCTAAACCCCATTATAAAAATAAATTACTTTTAAAAACCCATGAAACAAAGACAGGGAAAGAGAGAGAAATTCTTACACAATTCGTTCCGGGGCTGTGATGCAACCTGGATTGACCATATCTAGACCCACAGCTGGATGAGACATAAGGGTGGACACTCTTGGGGCTGAGAGGTTTGGTGAGGTTGGGTGAGCAAACGCAGACCCTTTAAAGTAATACTGCGTGCTACCCATCGCATGGGTCCCAAATCTCCAGGTTCAAGGGCATCTTCCTACATCGAAAACATGCATGAGAAACCCAGAAGATGGTACACCGTGTGATGGGGAAAGGTTTCTCAAACGCACCTCATTTCTCATCTCCTTGTGCTCGGGTTCGCCATTCCAGCCACTTTACTAGCAACTTCCCTACTTGGAGCATCAGCACCTTTAACCTCCTGTTCCGTACAGGTTGCAATTTGTCCTGAGGATGAACGGGAAGACGGGGAACCAATGAGAGATTAGCTCTTGGTGTTGGGACAGGCACAGGTCACTCTATTTTCCCATCAGGAAGAAGAATTAGCCACAGGCTCAACCTGCCCCCCGGAACCAGAACAGGGCCTAAAGCCATCCTGCGCTTTTGCGGCCAGCTCCCAAAAAAGCGACTTGTAAAATGGAGCTTCAGGGCACTGCAATTCACAAACCTGCAGAGTTATAAATGATAACTCTCGTCCACAAATATATTGAGGGAAGGCAAAGAAGAGGATTTGAAATCAAGGCAGAATTGCTGGAAACAGATTTCAGGAGGTAGATTCGAATCGCCTTTAAAGCACATGAAAAGCGGCAAAACGTTGACAATGATACCCTTGGCCAAAAAGGGCGTATGCGTTTTTTCCTGAATACATTCAGGAAAAAACGCATACGCCCTTTTTGGCCAACCAAGCAACCTGGAAAGGCAAATCAGTGCTACAAAGAAGTCTCGCTTCCCATCGGTCAAAAGGGCCATGCTGAAAAAAGTGTCAAAACCAGAAATGCAGGACAGGCCATGGAGAAATGGGAGCCTTGCTACACTGATGGGCGGGATGTAAATTGCCAACAGCCACTCTGGAGAAGTGTACGGTGTGTCCTGAAACATCGAAAAAACACAGCTTAGAGAGCATAGGGCACTTCCACGCATGGGGGGATAAAGTGGGAAAATTGAAAATCAGCAAGACACAAGCAGCCCAAAGTTTAGGGCTGCTCTGTTGACAAGGACCTCCACTTCATTCCACCTTAAATATCCCGGGAAAGCGAAAAATGGATAAAAAAGTTGTGGTCCCTATGTACATTGGAATATCACTCAGCCATGAAATCAATGTCATAAGGCTAGTAGCAGCATGATGAGTGGATTTAGGTAAGACGATTCTAAGTGAAATAAGTCACACAGAAAAGGACACTTCTCATAAGGTGTCACTTATAGAGGGAATGTAAAAACCGTTACACTTGAACTGAATTACAAAACAGAACAGAGTCACACATGCAGAAAACACACTATGGCTGCTTAACGGGAAAGGTGAGGTGGGGTGATACATAAAACAAGAGTCTCAAATTAGCTCAGATACCGTTCCATAAACCCAATATGTAATCGACAAGACCTACTCCTTGCTCAGAGAACTGGACTCAACACGCCCGATTCACCGCACAAGAATATATCTGACTAGTAATAATCTTAAAACCTATATATTGATATCTCTCTGTTAGTGTGTCAAGTGGGTGTAAAGCGGCATAAACACAGCCGTGAAAAGCAGCTAAACCCCATTATAAAAATAAATTACTTTTAAAAATCCATGAAACAAAGACAGGGAAAGAGAGAGAAATTCTTACACAATTCGTTCAGGGGCTGTGATGCAACCTGGATTGACCATATCTAGACCCACAGCTGGATGAGACATAAGGGTGGACACTCTTGGGGCTGAGAGGTTTGGTGAGGTTGGGTGAGCAAACGCAGACCCTTTAAAGTAATACTGCGTGCTACCCATCGCATGGGTCCCAAATCTCCAGGTTCAAGGGCATCTTCCTACATCGAAAACATGCATGAGAAACCCAGAAGATGGTACACCGTGTGATGGGGAAAGGTTTCTAAAACGCACCTCATTTCTCATCTCCTTGTGCTCGGGTTCGCCATTCCAGCCACTTTACTAGCAATCTCCCTACTTGGAGCATCAGCACCTTTAACCTCCTGTTCCGTACAGGTTGCAATTTGTCCTGAGGATGAACGGGAAGACGGGGAACCAATGAGAGACTAGCTCTTGGTGTTGGGACAGGCACAGGTCACTCTATTTTCCAATCAGGAAGAAGAATTAACCACAGGCTCAGCCTGCCCCCCGGAACCAGAACAGGGCCTGAAGCCATCCTGCGCTTTTGCGGCCAGCTCCCAAAAAAGCGACTTGTAAAATGGAGCTTCAGGGCACTGCAATTCACAAACATGAAGAGTTATAAATGATAACTCTCGTCCACAAATATATTGAGGGAAGGCAAAGAAGAGGATTTGAAATCAAGGCAGAATTGCAGGAAACAGATTTCAGGAGGTAGATTCGAATCGCCTTTAAAGCACATGAAAAGCGGCAAAACGTTGACAATGATGCCCTTGGCCAAAAAGGGCGTATGCGTTTTTTCCTGAATATATTCAGGAAAAAACGCATACGCCCCTTTTGGCCAACCAAGCATCCTGAAAAGGCAAATCAGCGCTACCAAGAAGTCTCGCTTCCCATCGGTCAAAAGGGCCATGCTGAAAAAAGTGAAAACCAGAAATGCAGGACAGGCCATGGAGAAATGGGAGCCTTGCTACACTGATGGGCGGGATGTAAATTGCCAACAGCCACTCTGGAGAAGTGTACGGTGTGTCCTGAAACATCTAAAAAACACAGCTTAGAGAGCATAGGGCACTTTCATGCCTGGGGGGATAAAGTAGGAAAATTGAAAATCAGCAAGACACAAGCACCCCAAAGTTTAGGGCTGCTCTGTTGACAAGGAACTCCACTTCATTCCACCTTAAATGTCCCAGGAAAGTGAAAAATGGATAAAAAAGTTGTGGTCCTTATATACAATGGAATATCACTCAGCCATGAAATCAATGTCATAAGGCTAGTAGCAGCATGATGAGTGGATTTAGGTAAGACGATTCTAAGTGAAATAAGTCACACAGAAAAGGACACTTCTCATAAGGTGTCACTTATAGAGGGAATGTAAAAACCGTTACACTTGAACTGAATTACAAAACAGAACAGAGTCACACATGCAGAAAACACACTATGGCTGCTTAACGGGAAAGGTGAGGTGGGGTGATACATAAAACAAGAGTTTCAAATTAGCTCAGATACCGTTCCATAAACCCAATATGTAATAGACAAGACCTACTCCTTGCTCAGAGAACTGGACTCAACACGCCCGATTCACCACCCAAGAATATATCTGACTAGTAATAATCTTAAAACCTATGTATTGATATCTCTCTGTTAGTGTGTCAAGTGGGTGTAAAGCGGCATAAACACAGCCGTGAAAAGCAGCTAAACCCCATTATAAAAATAAATTACTTTTAAAAACCCATGAAACAAAGACAGGGAAAGAGAGAGAAATTCTTACACAATTCGTTCCGGGGCTGTGATGCAACCTGGATTGACCATATCTAGACCCACAGCTGGATGAGACATAAGGGTGGACACTCTTGGGGCTGAGAGGTTTGGTGAGGTTGGGTGAGCAAACGCACACCCTTTAAAGTAATACTGCGTGCTACCCATCGCATGGGTCCCAAATCTCCAGGTTCAAGGGCATCTTCCTACATCGAAAACATGCATGAGAAACCCAGAAGATGGTACACCGTGTGATGGGGAAAGGTTTCTAAAACGCACCTCATTTCTCATCTCCTTGTGCTCGGGTTCGCCATTCCAGCCACTTTACTAGCAATCTCCCTACTTGGAGCATCAGCACCTTTAACCTCCTGTTCCGTACAGGTTGCAATTTGTCCTGAGGATGAACGGGAAGACGGGGAACCAATGAGAGACTAGCTCTTGGTGTTGGGACAGTCACAGGTCACTCTATTTGCCCATCAGGAAGAAGAATTAACCACAGGCTCAGCCTGCCCCCCGGAACCAGAACAGGGCCTGAAGCCATCCTGCGCTTTTGCGGCCAGCTCCCAAAAAAGCGACTTGTAAAATGGAGCTTCAGGGCACTGCAATTCACAAACCTGCAGAGTTATAAATGATAACTCTCGTCCACAAATATATTGAGGGAAGGCAAAGAAGAAGATTTGAAATCAAGGCAGAATTGCAGGAAACAGATTTCAGGAGGTAGATTCGAATCGCCTTTAAAGCACATGAAAAGCGGCAAAAGGTTGACAATGATGCCCTTGGCCAAAAAGGGCGTATGCGTTTTTTCCTGAATATATTCAGGAAAAAACGCATACGCCCTTTTTGGCCAACCAAGCAACCTGGAAAGGCAAATCAGCGCTACAAAGAAGTCTCGCTTCCCATCGGTCAAAAGGGCCATGCTGAAAAAAGTGTCAAAACCAGAAATGCAGGACAGGCCATGGAGAAATGGGAGCCTTGCTACACTGATGGGCGGGATGTAAATTGCCAACAGCCACTCTGGAGAAGTGTACGGTGTGTCCTGAAACATCGAAAAAACACAGCTTAGAGAGCATAGGGCACTTCCACGCATGGGGGGATAAAGTGGGAAAATTGAAAATCAGCAAGACACAAGCAGCCCAAAGTTTAGGGCTGCTCTGTTGACAAGGACCTCCACTTCATTCCACCTTAAATATCCCGGGAAAGCGAAAAATGGATAAAAAAGTTGTGGGCCCTATGTACAATGGAATATCACTCAGCCATGAAATCAATGTCATAAGGCTAGTAGCAGCATGATGAGTGGATTTAGGTAAGACGATTCTAAGTGAAATAAGTCACACAGAAAAGGACACTTCTCATAAGGTGTCACTTATAGAGGGAATGTAAAAACCGTTACACTTGAACTGAATTACAAAACAGAACAGAGTCACACATGCAGAAAACACACTATGGCTGCTTAACGGGAAAGGTGAGGTGGGGTGATACATAAAACAAGAGTCTCAAATTAGCTCAGATACCGTTCCATAAACCCAATATGTAATCGACAAGACCTACTCCTTGCTCAGAGAACTGGACTCAACACGCCCGATTCACCGCACAAGAATATATCTGACTAGTAATAATCTTAAAACCTATATATTGATATCTCTCTGTTAGTGTGTCAAGTGGGTGTAAAGCGGCATAAACACAGCCGTGAAAAGCAGCTAAACCCCATTATAAAAATAAATTACTTTTAAAAATCCATGAAACAAAGACAGGGAAAGAGAGAGAAATTCTTACACAATTCGTTCAGGGGCTGTGATGCAACCTGGATTGACCATATCTAGACCCACAGCTGGATGAGACATAAGGGTGGACACTCTTGGGGCTGAGAGGTTTGGTGAGGTTGGGTGAGCAAACGCAGACCCTTTAAAGTAATACTGCGTGCTACCCATCGCATGGGTCCCAAATCTCCAGGTTCAAGGGCATCTTCCTACATCGAAAACATGCATGAGAAACCCAGAAGATGGTACACCGTGTGATGGGGAAAGGTTTCTAAAACGCACCTCATTTCTCATCTCCTTGTGCTCGGGTTCGCCATTCCAGCCACTTTACTAGCAATCTCCCTACTTGGAGCATCAGCACCTTTAACCTCCTGTTCCGTACAGGTTGCAATTTGTCCTGAGGATGAACGGGAAGACGGGGAACCAATGAGAGACTAGCTCTTGGTGTTGGGACAGGCACAGGTCACTCTATTTTCCAATCAGGAAGAAGAATTAACCACAGGCTCAGCCTGCCCCCCGGAACCAGAACAGGGCCTGAAGCCATCCTGCGCTTTTGCGGCCAGCTCCCAAAAAAGCGACTTGTAAAATGGAGCTTCAGGGCACTGCAATTCACAAACATGAAGAGTTATAAATGATAACTCTCGTCCACAAATATATTGAGGGAAGGCAAAGAAGAGGATTTGAAATCAAGGCAGAATTGCAGGAAACAGATTTCAGGAGGTAGATTCGAATCGCCTTTAAAGCACATGAAAAGCGGCAAAACGTTGACAATGATGCCCTTGGCCAAAAAGGGCGTATGCGTTTTTTCCTGAATATATTCAGGAAAAAACGCATACGCCCCTTTTGGCCAACCAAGCATCCTGAAAAGGCAAATCAGCGCTACCAAGAAGTCTCGCTTCCCATCGGTCAAAAGGGCCATGCTGAAAAAAGTGAAAACCAGAAATGCAGGACAGGCCATGGAGAAATGGGAGCCTTGCTACACTGATGGGCGGGATGTAAATTGCCAACAGCCACTCTGGAGAAGTGTACGGTGTGTCCTGAAACATCTAAAAAACACAGCTTAGAGAGCATAGGGCACTTTCATGCCTGGGGGGATAAAGTAGGAAAATTGAAAATCAGCAAGACACAAGCACCCCAAAGTTTAGGGCTGCTCTGTTGACAAGGACCTCCACTTCATTCCACCTTAAATGTCCCAGGAAAGTGAAAAATGGATAAAAAAGTTGTGGTCCTTATATACAATGGAATATCACTCAGCCATGAAATCAATGTCATAAGGCTAGTAGCAGCATGATGAGTGGATTTAGGTAAGACGATTCTAAGTGAAATAAGTCACACAGAAAAGGACACTTCTCATAAGGTGTCACTTATAGAGGGAATGTAAAAACCGTTACACTTGAACTGAATTACAAAACAGAACAGAGTCACACATGCAGAAAACACACTATGGCTGCTTAACGGGAAAGGTGAGGTGGGGTGATACATAAAACAAGAGTTTCAAATTAGCTCAGATACCGTTCCATAAACCCAATATGTAATAGACAAGACCTACTCCTTGCTCAGAGAACTGGACTCAACACGCCCGATTCACCACCCAAGAATATATCTGACTAGTAATAATCTTAAAACCTATGTATTGATATCTCTCTGTTAGTGTGTCAAGTGGGTGTAAAGCGGCATAAACACAGCCGTGAAAAGCAGCTAAACCCCATTATAAAAATAAATTACTTTTAAAAACCCATGAAACAAAGACAGGGAAAGAGAGAGAAATTCTTACACAATTCGTTCCGGGGCTGTGATGCAACCTGGATTGACCATATCTAGACCCACAGCTGGATGAGACATAAGGGTGGACACTCTTGGGGCTGAGAGGTTTGGTGAGGTTGGGTGAGCAAACGCACACCCTTTAAAGTAATACTGCGTGCTACCCATCGCATGGGTCCCAAATCTCCAGGTTCAAGGGCATCTTCCTACATCGAAAACATGCATGAGAAACCCAGAAGATGGTACACCGTGTGATGGGGAAAGGTTTCTAAAACGCACCTCATTTCTCATCTCCTTGTGCTCGGGTTCGCCATTCCAGCCACTTTACTAGCAATCTCCCTACTTGGAGCATCAGCACCTTTAACCTCCTGTTCCGTACAGGTTGCAATTTGTCCTGAGGATGAACGGGAAGACGGGGAACCAATGAGAGACTAGCTCTTGGTGTTGGGACAGTCACAGGTCACTCTATTTGCCCATCAGGAAGAAGAATTAACCACAGGCTCAGCCTGCCCCCCGGAACCAGAACAGGGCCTGAAGCCATCCTGCGCTTTTGCGGCCAGCTCCCAAAAAAGCGACTTGTAAAATGGAGCTTCAGGGCACTGCAATTCACAAACCTGCAGAGTTATAAATGATAACTCTCGTCCACAAATATATTGAGGGAAGGCAAAGAAGAAGATTTGAAATCAAGGCAGAATTGCAGGAAACAGATTTCAGGAGGTAGATTCGAATCGCCTTTAAAGCACATGAAAAGCGGCAAAAGGTTGACAATGATGCCCTTGGCCAAAAAGGGCGTATGCGTTTTTTCCTGAATATATTCAGGAAAAAACGCATACGCCCTTTTTGGCCAACCAAGCAACCTGGAAAGGCAAATCAGCGCTACAAAGAAGTCTCGCTTCCCATCGGTCAAAAGGGCCATGCTGAAAAAAGTGTCAAAACCAGAAATGCAGGACAGGCCATGGAGAAATGGGAGCCTTGCTACACTGATGGGCGGGATGTAAATTGCCAACAGCCACTCTGGAGAAGTGTACGGTGTGTCCTGAAACATCGAAAAAACACAGCTTAGAGAGCATAGGGCACTTCCACGCATGGGGGGATAAAGTGGGAAAATTGAAAATCAGCAAGACACAAGCAGCCCAAAGTTTAGGGCTGCTCTGTTGACAAGAACCTCCACTTCATTCCACCTTAAATATCCCGGGAAAGCGAAAAATGGATAAAAAAGTTGTGGGCCCTATGTACAATGGAATATCACTCAGCCATGAAATCAATGTCATAAGGCTAGTAGCAGCATGATGAGTGGATTTAGGTAAGACGATTCTAAGTGAAATAAGTCACACAGAAAAGGACACTTCTCATAAGGTGTCACTTATAGAGGGAATGTAAAAACCGTTACACTTGAACTGAATTACAAAACAGAACAGAGTCACACATGCAGAAAACACACTATGGCTGCTTAACGGGAAAGGTGAGGTGGGGTGATACATAAAACAAGAGTTTCAAATTAGCTCAGATACCGTTCCATAAACCCAATATGTAATAGACAAGACCTACTCCTTGCTCAGAGAACTGGACTCAACACGCCCGATTCACCGCACAAGAATATATCTGACTAGTAATAATCTTAAAACCTATGTATTGATATCTCTCTGTTAGTGTGTCAAGTGGGTGTAAAGCGGCATAAACACAGCCGTGAAAAGCAGCTAAACCCCATTATAAAAATAAATTACTTTTAAAAACCCATGAAACAAAGACAGGGAAAGAGAGAGAAATTCTTACACAATTCGTTCCGGGGCTGTGATGCAACCTGGATTGACCATACCTAGACCCACAGCTGGATGAGACATAAGGGTGGACACTCTTGGGGCTGAGAGGTTTGGTGAGGTTGGGTGAGCAAACGCAGACCCTTTAAAGTAATACTGCGTGCTACCCATCGCATGGGTCCCAAATCTCCAGGTTCAAGGGCATCTTCCTACATCGAAAACATGCATGAGAAACCCAGAAGATGGTACACCGTGTGATGGGGAAATGTTTCTAAAACGCACCTCATTTCTCATCTCCTTGTGCTCGGGTTCGCCATTCCAGCCACTTTACTAGCAATCTCCCTACTTGGAGCATCAGCACCTTTAACCTCCTGTTCCGTACAGGTTGCAATTTGTCCTGAGGATGAACGGGAAGACGGGGAACCAATGAGAGACTAGCTCTTGGTGTTGGGACAGTCACAGGTCACTCTATTTGCCCATCAGGAAGAAGAATTAACCACAGGCTCAGCCTGCCCCCCGGAACCAGAACAGGGCCTGAAGCCATCCTGCGCTTTTGCGGCCAGCTCCCAAAAAAGCGACTTGTAAAATGGAGCTTCAGGGCACTGCAATTCACAAACCTGCAGAGTTATAAATGATAACTCTCGTCCACAAATATATTGAGGGAAGGCAAAGAAGAAGATTTGAAATCAAGGCAGAATTGCAGGAAACAGATTTCAGGAGGTAGATTCGAATCGCCTTTAAAGCACATGAAAAGCGGCAAAAGGTTGACAATGATGCCCTTGGCCAAAAAGGGCGTATGCGTTTTTTCCTGAATATATTCAGGAAAAAACGCATACGCCCTTTTTGGCCAACCAAGCAACCTGGAAAGGCAAATCAGCGCTACAAAGAAGTCTCGCTTCCCATCGGTCAAAAGGGCCATGCTGAAAAAAGTGTCAAAACCAGAAATGCAGGACAGGCCATGGAGAAATGGGAGCCTTGCTACACTGATGGGCGGGATGTAAATTGCCAACAGCCACTCTGGAGAAGTGTACGGTGTGTCCTGAAACATCGAAAAAACACAGCTTAGAGAGCATAGGGCACTTCCACGCATGGGGGGATAAAGTGGGAAAATTGAAAATCAGCAAGACACAAGCAGCCCAAAGTTTAGGGCTGCTCTGTTGACAAAAACCTCCACTTCATTCCACCTTAAATATCCCGGGAAAGCGAAAAATGGATAAAAAAGTTGTGGGCCCTATGTACAATGGAATATCACTCAGCCATGAAATCAATGTCATAAGGCTAGTAGCAGCATGATGAGTGGATTTAGGTAAGACGATTCTAAGTGAAATAAGTCACACAGAAAAGGACACTTCTCATAAGGTGTCACTTATAGAGGGAATGTAAAAACCGTTACACTTGAACTGAATTACAAAACAGAACAGAGTCACACATGCAGAAAACACACTATGGCTGCTTAACGGGAAAGGTGAGGTGGGGTGATACATAAAACAAGAGTTTCAAATTAGCTCAGATACCGTTCCATAAACCCAATATGTAATAGACAAGACCTACTCCTTGCTCAGAGAACTGGACTCAACACGCCCGATTCACCGCCCAAGAATATATCTGACTAGTAATAATCTTAAAACCTATGTATTGATATCTCTCTGTCAGTGTGTCAAGTGGGTGTAAAGCGGCATAAACACAGCCGTGAAAAGCAGCTAAACCCCATTATAAAAATAACTTACTTTTAAAAACCCATGAAACAAAGACAGGGAAAGAGAGAGAAATTCTTACACAATTCGTTCCGGGGCTGTGATGCAACCTGGATTGACCATATCTAGACCCACAGCTGGATGAGACATAAGGGTGGACACTCTTGGGGCTGAGAGGTTTGGTGAGGTTGGGTGAGCAAACGCAGACCCTTTAAAGTAATACTGCGTGCTACCCATCGCATGGGTCCCAAATCTCCAGGTTCAAGGGCATCTTCCTACATCGAAAACATGCATGAGAAACCCAGAAGATGGTACACCGTGTGATGGGGAAATGTTTCTAAAACGCACCTCATTTCTCATCTCCTTGTGCTCGGGTTCGCCATTCCAGCCACTTTACTAGCAATCTCCCTACTTGGAGCATCAGCACCTTTAACCTCCTGTTCCGTACAGGTTGCAATTTGTCCTGAGGATGAACGGGAAGACGGGGAACCAATGAGAGACTAGCTCTTGGTGTTGGGACAGTCACAGGTCACTCTATTTGCCCATCAGGAAGAAGAATTAACCACAGGCTCAGCCTGCCCCCCGGAACCAGAACAGGGCCTGAAGCCATCCTGCGCTTTTGCGGCCAGCTCCCAAAAAAGCGACTTGTAAAATGGAGCTTCAGGGCACTGCAATTCACAAACCTGCAGAGTTATAAATGATAACTCTCGTCCACAAATATATTGAGGGAAGGCAAAGAAGAAGATTTGAAATCAAGGCAGAATTGCAGGAAACAGATTTCAGGAGGTAGATTCGAATCGCCTTTAAAGCACATGAAAAGCGGCAAAAGGTTGACAATGATGCCCTTGGCCAAAAAGGGCGTATGCGTTTTTTCCTGAATATATTCAGGAAAAAACGCATACGCCCTTTTTGGCCAACCAAGCAACCTGGAAAGGCAAATCAGCGCTACAAAGAAGTCTCGCTTCCCATCGGTCAAAAGGGCCATGCTGAAAAAAGTGTCAAAACCAGAAATGCAGGACAGGCCATGGAGAAATGGGAGCCTTGCTACACTGATGGGCGGGATGTAAATTGCCAACAGCCACTCTGGAGAAGTGTACGGTGTGTCCTGAAACATCGAAAAAACACAGCTTAGAGAGCATAGGGCACTTCCACGCATGGGGGGATAAAGTGGGAAAATTGAAAATCAGCAAGACACAAGCAGCCCAAAGTTTAGGGCTGCTCTGTTGACAAAAACCTCCACTTCATTCCACCTTAAATATCCCGGGAAAGCGAAAAATGGATAAAAAAGTTGTGGGCCCTATGTACAATGGAATATCACTCAGCCATGAAATCAATGTCATAAGGCTAGTAGCAGCATGATGAGTGGATTTAGGTAAGACGATTCTAAGTGAAATAAGTCACACAGAAAAGGACACTTCTCATAAGGTGTCACTTATAGAGGGAATGTAAAAACCGTTACACTTGAACTGAATTACAAAACAGAACAGAGTCACACATGCAGAAAACACACTATGGCTGCTTAACGGGAAAGGTGAGGTGGGGTGATACATAAAACAAGAGTTTCAAATTAGCTCAGATACCGTTCCATAAACCCAATATGTAATAGACAAGACCTACTCCTTGCTCAGAGAACTGGACTCAACACGCCCGATTCACCGCCCAAGAATATATCTGACTAGTAATAATCTTAAAACCTATGTATTGATATCTCTCTGTCAGTGTGTCAAGTGGGTGTAAAGCGGCATAAACACAGCCGTGAAAAGCAGCTAAACCCCATTATAAAAATAACTTACTTTTAAAAACCCATGAAATAAAGACAGGGAAAGAGAGAGAAATTCTTACACAATTCGTTCCGGGGCTGTGATGCAACCTGGATTGACCATATCTAGACCCACAGCTGGATGAGACATAAGGGTGGACACTCTTGGGGCTGAGAGGTTTGGTGAGGTTGGGTGAGCAAACGCAGACCCTTTAAAGTAATACTGCGTGCTACCCATCGCATGGGTCCCAAATCTCCAGGTTCAAGGGCATCTTCCTACATCGAAAACATGCATGAGAAACCCAGAAGATGGTACACCGTGTGATGGGGAAATGTTTCTAAAACGCACCTCATTTCTCATCTCCTTGTGCTCGGGTTCGCCATTCCAGCCACTTTACTAGCAATCTCCCTACTTGGAGCATCAGCACCTTTAACCTCCTGTTCCGTACAGGTTGCAATTTGTCCTGAGGATGAACGGGAAGACGGGGAACCAATGAGAGACTAGCTCTTGGTGTTGGGACAGTCACAGGTCACTCTATTTGCCCATCAGGAAGAAGAATTAACCACAGGCTCAGCCTGCCCCCCGGAACCAGAACAGGGCCTGAAGCCATCCTGCGCTTTTGCGGCCAGCTCCCAAAAAAGCGACTTGTAAAATGGAGCTTCAGGGCACTGCAATTCACAAACCTGCAGAGTTATAAATGATAACTCTCGTCCACAAATATATTGAGGGAAGGCAAAGAAGAAGATTTGAAATCAAGGCAGAATTGCAGGAAACAGATTTCAGGAGGTAGATTCGAATCGCCTTTAAAGCACATGAAAAGCGGCAAAAGGTTGACAATGATGCCCTTGGCCAAAAAGGGCGTATGCGTTTTTTCCTGAATATATTCAGGAAAAAACGCATACGCCCTTTTTGGCCAACCAAGCAACCTGGAAAGGCAAATCAGCGCTACAAAGAAGTCTCGCTTCCCATCGGTCAAAAGGGCCATGCTGAAAAAAGTGTCAAAACCAGAAATGCAGGACAGGCCATGGAGAAATGGGAGCCTTGCTACACTGATGGGCGGGATGTAAATTGCCAACAGCCACTCTGGAGAAGTGTACGGTGTGTCCTGAAACATCGAAAAAACACAGCTTAGAGAGCATAGGGCACTTCCACGCATGGGGGGATAAAGTGGGAAAATTGAAAATCAGCAAGACACAAGCAGCCCAAAGTTTAGGGTTGCTCTGTTGACAAGAACCTCCACTTCATTCCACCTTAAATATCCCGGGAAAGCGAAAAATGGATAAAAAAGTTGTGGGCCCTATGTACAATGGAATATCACTCAGCCATGAAATCAATGTCATAAGGCTAGTAGCAGCATGATGAGTGGATTTAGGTAAGACGATTCTAAGTGAAATAAGTCACACAGAAAAGGACACTTCTCATAAGGTGTCACTTATAGAGGGAATGTAAAAACCGTTACACTTGAACTGAATTACAAAACAGAACAGAGTCACACATGCAGAAAACACACTATGGCTGCTTAACGGGAAAGGTGAGGTGGGGTGATACATAAAACAAGAGTTTCAAATTAGCTCAGATACCGTTCCATAAACCCAATATGTAATAGACAAGACCTACTCCTTGCTCAGAGAACTGGACTCAACACGCCCGATTCACCGCCCAAGAATATATCTGACTAGTAATAATCTTAAAACCTATGTATTGATATCTCTCTGTTAGTGTGTCAAGTGGGTGTAAAGCGGCATAAACACAGCCGTGAAAAGCAGCTAAACCCCATTATAAAAATAACTTACTTTTAAAAACCCATGAAACAAAGACAGGGAAAGAGAGAGAAATTCTTACACAATTCGTTCCGGGGCTGTGATGCAACCTGGATTGACCATATCTAGACCCACAGCTGGATGAGACATAAGGGTGGACACTCTTGGGGCTGAGAGGTTTGGTGAGGTTGGGTGAGCAAACGCAGACCCTTTAAAGTAATACTGCGTGTTACCCATCGCATGGGTCCCAAATCTCCAGGTTCAAGGGCATCTTCCTACATCGAAAACATGCATGAGAAACCCAGAAGATGGTACACCGTGTGATGGGGAAAGGTTTCTAAAACGCACCTCATTTCTCATCTCCTTGTGCTCGGGTTCGCCATTCCAGCCACTTTACTAGCAATCTCCCTACTTGGAGCATCAGCACCTTTAACCTCCTGTTCCGTACAGGTTGCAATTTGTCCTGAGGATGAACGGGAAGACGGGGAACCAATGAGAGACAAGCTCTTGGTGTTGGGACAGGCACACGTCACTCTATTTTCCCATCAGAAAGAAGAATTAGCCACAGGCTCAGCCTGCCCCCCGGAACCAGAACAGGGCCTGAAGCCATCCTGCGCTTTTGCGGCCAGCTCCCAAAAAAGCGACTTCTAAAATGGAGCTTTAGGGCACTGCAATTCACAAACCTGCAGAGTTATAAATGATAACTCTCGTCCACAAATATATTGAGGGAAGGCAAAGAAGAGGATTTGAAATCAAGGCAGAATTGCAGGAAACAGATTTCAGGAGGTAGATTCGAATCGCCTTTAAAGCACATGAAAAGCGGCAAAACGTTGACAATGATACCCTTGGCCAAAAAGGGCGTATGCGTTTTTTCCTGAATACATTCAGGAAAAAACGCATACGCCCTTTTTGGCCAACCAAGCAACCTGGAAAGGCAAATCAGCGCTACAAAGAAGTCTCGCTTCCCATCGGTCAAAAGGGCCATGCTGAAAAAAGTGTCAAAACCAGATATGCAGGACAGGCCATGGAGAAATGGGAGCCTTGCTACACTGATGGGCGGGATGTAAATTGCCAACAGCCACTCTGGAGAAGTGTACGGTGTGTCCTGAAACATCTAAAAAACACAGCTTAGAGAGCATAGTGCACTTCCACGCATGGGGAGATAAAGTAGGAAAATTGAAAATCAGCAAGACACAAGCACCCAAAAGTTTAGGGCTGCTCTGTTGACAAGGACCTCCACTTCATTCCACCTTAAATATCCCAGGAAAGCGAAAAATGGATAAAAAAGTTGTGGTCCTTATGTACAATGGAATATCACTCAGCCATGAAATCAATGTCATAAGGCTAGTAGCTGCATGATGAGTGGATTTAGGTAAGACGATTCTAAGTGAAATAAGTCACACAGAAAAGGACACTTCTCATAAGGTGTCACTTATAGAGGGAATGTAAAAACCGTTACACTTGAACTGAATTACAAAACAGAACAGAGTCACACATGCAGAAAACACACTATGGCTGCTTAACGGGAAAGGTGAGGTGGGGTGATACATAAAACAAGAGTTTCAAATTAGCTCAGATACCGTTCCATAAACCCAATATGTAATAGACAAGACCTACTCCTTGCTCAGAGAACTGGACTCAACACGCCCGATTTACCGCACAAGAATATATCTGACTAGTAATAATCTTAAAACCTATGTATTGATATCTCTCTGTTAGTGTGTCAAGTGGGTGTAAAGCGGCATAAACACAGCCGTGAAAAGCAGCTAAACCCCATTATAAAAATAACTTACTTTTAAAAACCCATGAAACAAAGACAGGGAAAGAGAGAGAAATTCTTACACAATTCGTTCCCGGGCTGTGATGCAACCTGGATTGACCATATCTAGACCCACAGCTGGATGAGACATAAGGGTGGACACTCTTGGGGCTGAGAGGTTTGGTGAGGTTGGGTGAGCAAACGCAGACCCTTTAAAGTAATACTGCGTGTTACCCATCGCATGGGTCCCAAATCTCCAGGTTCAAGGGCATCTTCCTACATCGAAAACATGCATTAGAAACCCAAAAGATGGTACACCGTGTGATGGGGAAAGGTTTCTAAAACGCACCTCATTTCTCATCTCCTTGTGCTCGGGTTCGCCATTCCAGCCACTTTACTAGCAATCTCCCTACTTGGAGCATCAGCACCTTTAACCTCCTGTTCCGTACAGGTTGCAATTTGTCCTGAGGATGAACGGGAAGACGGGGAACCAATGAGAGACAAGCTCTTGGTGTTGGGACAGGCACAGGTCACTCTATTTTCCCATCAGGAAGAAGAATTAGCCACAGGCTCAGCCTGCCCCCCGGAACCAGAACAGGGCCTGAAGCCATCCTGCGCTTTTGCGGCCAGCTCCCAAAAAAGCGACTTCTAAAATGGAGCTTTAGGGCACTGCAATTCACAAACCTGCAGAGTTATAAATGATAACTCTCGTCCACAAATATATGGAGGGAAGGCAAAGAAGAGGATTTGAAATCAAGGCAGAATTGCAGGAAACAGATTTCAGGAGGTAGATTCGAATCGCCTTTAAAGCACAGGAAAAGCGGCAAAAGGTTGACAATGATGCCCTTGGTCAAAAAGGGCGTATGCGTTTTTTCCTGAATATATTCAGGAAAAAACGCATACGCCCTTTTTGGCCAACCAAGCAACCTGGAAAGGCAAATCAGCGCTACAAAGAAGTCTCGCTTCCCATCGGTCAAAAGGGCCATGCTGTAAAAAGTGTCAAAACCAGAAATGCAGGACAGGCCATGGAGAAATGGGAGCCTTGCTACACTGATGGGCGGAATGTAAATTGCCAACAGCCACTCTGGAGAAGTGTACGGTGTGTCCTGAAACATCTAAAAAACACAGCTTAGAGAGCATAGGGCACTTCCATGCCTGGGGGGATAAAGTAGGAAAATTGAAAATCAGCAAGACACAAGCACCCCAAAGTTTAGGGCTGCTCTGTTGACAAGGACCTCCACTTCATTCCACCTTAAATATCCCAGGAAAGCGAAAAATGGATAAAAAAGTTGTGGTCCTTATATACAATGGAATATCACTCAGCCATGAAATCAATGTCATAAGGCTAGTAGCAGCATGATGAGTGGATTTAGGTAAGACGATTCTAAGTGAAATAAGTCACACAGAAAAGGACACTTCTCATAAGGTGTCACTTATAGAGGGAATGTAAAAACCGTTACACTTGAACTGAATTACAAAACAGAACAGAGTCACACATGCAGAAAACACACTATGGCTGCTTAACGGGAAAGGTGAGGTGGGGTGATACATAAAACAAGAGTTTCAAATTAGCTCAGATACCGTTCCATAAACCCAATATGTAATAGACAAGACCTACTCCTTGCTCAGAGAACTGGACTCAACACGCCCGATTCACCGCACAAGAATATATCTGACTAGTAATAATCTTAAAACCTATGTATTGATATCTCTCTGTTAGTGTGTCAAGTGGGTGTAAAGCGGCATAAACACAGCCGTGAAAAGCAGCTAAACCCCATTATAAAAATAAATTACTTTTAAAAACCCATGAAACAAAGACAGGGAAAGAGAGAGAAATTCTTACACAATTCGTTCCGGGGCTGTGATGCAACCTGGATTGACCATATCTAGACCCACAGCTGGATGAGACATAAGGGTGGACACTCTTGGGGCTGAGAGGTTTGGTGAGGTTGGGTGAGCAAACGCACACCCTTTAAAGTAATACTGCGTGCTACCCATCGCATGGGTCCCAAATCTCCAGGTTCAAGGGCATCTTCCTACATCGAAAACATGCATTAGAAACCCAAAAGATGGTACACCGTGTGATGGGGAAAGGTTTCTAAAACGCACCTCATTTCTCATCTCCTTGTGCTCGGGTTCGCCATTCCAGCCACTTTACTAGCAATCTCCCTACTTGGAGCATCAGCACCTTTAACCTCCTGTTCCGTACAGGTTGCAATTTGTCCTGAGGATGAACGGGAAGACGGGGAACCAATGAGAGACAAGCTCTTGGTGTTGGGACAGGCACAGGTCACTCTATTTTCCCATCAGGAAGAAGAATTAGCCACAGGCTCAGCCTGCCCCCCGGAACCAGAACAGGGCCTGAAGCCATCCTGCGCTTTTGCGGCCAGCTCCCAAAAAAGCGACTTCTAAAATGGAGCTTTAGGGCACTGCAATTCACAAACCTGCAGAGTTATAAATGATAACTCTCGTCCACAAATATATGGAGGGAAGGCAAAGAAGAGGATTTGAAATCAAGGCAGAATTGCAGGAAACAGATTTCAGGAGGTAGATTCGAATCGCCTTTAAAGCACAGGAAAAGCGGCAAAAGGTTGACAATGATGCCCTTGGTCAAAAAGGGCGTATGCGTTTTTTCCTGAATATATTCAGGAAAAAACGCATACGCCCTTTTTGGCCAACCAAGCAACCTGGAAAGGCAAATCAGCGCTACAAAGAAGTCTCGCTTCCCATCGGTCAAAAGGGCCATGCTGTAAAAAGTGTCAAAACCAGAAATGCAGGACAGGCCATGGAGAAATGGGAGCCTTGCTACACTGATGGGCGGAATGTAAATTGCCAACAGCCACTCTGGAGAAGTGTACGGTGTGTCCTGAAACATCTAAAAAACACAGCTTAGAGAGCATAGGGCACTTCCATGCCTGGGGGGATAAAGTAGGAAAATTGAAAATCAGCAAGACACAAGCACCCCAAAGTTTAGGGCTGCTCTGTTGACAAGGACCTCCACTTCATTCCACCTTAAATATCCCAGGAAAGCGAAAAATGGATAAAAAAGTTGTGGTCCTTATATACAATGGAATATCACTCAGCCATGAAATCAATGTCATAAGGCTAGTAGCAGCATGATGAGTGGATTTAGGTAAGACGATTCTAAGTGAAATAAGTCACACAGAAAAGGACACTTCTCATAAGGTGTCACTTATAGAGGGAATGTAAAAACCGTTACACTTGAACTGAATTACAAAACAGAACAGAGTCACACATGCAGAAAACACACTATGGCTGCTTAACGGGAAAGGTGAGGTGGGGTGATACATAAAACAAGAGTTTCAAATTAGCTCAGATACCGTTCCATAAACCCAATATGTAATAGACAAGACCTACTCCTTGCTCAGAGAACTGGACTCAACACGCCCAATTCACCGCCCAAGAATATATCTGACTAGTAATAATCTTAAAACCTATGTATTGATATCTCTCTGTTAGTGTGTCAAGTGGGTGTAAAGCGGCATAAACACAGCCGTGAAAAGCAGCTAAACCCCATTATAAAAATAACTTACTTTTAAAATCCCATGAAACAAAGACAGGGAAAGAGAGAGAAATTCTTACAAAATTCGTTCCGGGGCTGTGATGCAACCTGGATTGACCATATCTAGACCCACAGCTGGATGAGACATAAGGGTGGACACTCTTGCGGCTGAGAGGTTTGGTGAGGTTGGGTGAGCAAACGCAGACCCTTTAAAGTAATACTTCGTGTTACCCATCGCATGGGTCCCAAATCTCCAGGTTCAAGGGCATCTTCCTACATCGAAAACATGCATGAGAAACCCAAAAGATGGTACACCGTGTGATGGGGAAAGGTTTCTAAAACGCACCTCATTTCTCATCTCCTTGTGCTCGGGTTCGCCATTCCAGCCACTTTACTAGCAATCTCCCTACTTGGAGCATCAGCACCTTTAACCTCCTGTTCCGTACAGGTTGCAATTTGTCCTGAGGATGAACGGGAAGACGGGGAACCAATGAGAGACAAGCTCTTGGTGTTGGGACAGGCACAGGTCACTCTATTTTCCCATCAGGAAGAAGAATTAGCCACAGGCTCAGCCTGCCCCCCGGAACCAGAACAGGGCCTGAAGCCATCCTGCGCTTTTGCGGCCAGCTCCCAAAAAAGCGACTTCTAAAATGGAGCTTTAGGGCACTGCAATTCACAAACCTGCAGAGTTATAAATGATAACTCTCGTCCACAAATATATTGAGGGAAGGCAAAGAAGAGGATTTGAAATCAAGGCAGAATTGCAGGAAACAGATTTCAGGAGGTAGATTCGAATCGCCTTTAAAGCACATGAAAAGCGGAAAAACATTGACAATGATGCCCTTGGCCAAAAAGGGCGTATGCGTTTTTTCCTGAATATATTCAGGAAAAAACGCATACGCTCTTTTTGGCCAACCAAGCAACGTGGAAAGGCAAATCAGCGCTACAAAGAAGTCTCGCTTCCCATCGGTCAAAAGGGCCATATTGAAAAAAGTGTCAAAACCAGAAATGCAGGACAGGCCATGGAGAAATGGGAGCCTTGCTACACTGATGGGCGGGATGTAAATTGCCAACAGCCACTCTGGAGAAGTGTACGGTGTGTCCTGAAACATCTAAAAAACACAGCTTAGAGAGCATAGGGCACTTCCACGCATGGGGGGATAAAGTGGGAAAATTGAAAATCAGCAAGACACAAGCACCCCAAAGTTTAGGGCTGCTCTGTTGACAAGGACCTCCACTTCCTTCCACCTTAAATATCCCAGGAAAGCGAAAAATGGATAAAAAAGTTGTGGTCCTTATGTACAATGGAATATCACTCAGCCATGAAATCAATGTCATAAGGCTAGTAGCAGCATGATGAGTGGATTTAGGTAAGACGATTCTAAGTGAAATAAGTCACACAGAAAAGGACACTTCTCATAAGGTGTCACTTATAGAGGGAATGTAAAAACCGTTACACTTGAACTGAATTACAAAACAGAACAGAGTCACACATGCAGAAAACACACTATGGCTGCTTAACGGGAAAGGTGAGGTGGGGTGATACATAAAACAAGAGTTTCAAATTAGCTCAGATACCGTTCCATAAACCCAATATGTAATAGACAAGACCTACTCCTTGCTCAGAGAACTGGACTCAACACGCCCGATTCACCGCACAAGAATATATCTGACTAGTAATAATCTTAAAACCTATGTATTGATATCTCTCTGTTAGTGTGTCAAGTGGGTGTAAAGCGGCATAAACACAGCCGTGAAAAGCAGCTAAACCCCATTATAAAAATAAATTACTTTTAAAAACCCATGAAACAAAGACAGGGAAAGAGAGAGAAATTCTTACACAATTCGTTCCGGGGCTGTGATGCAACCTGGATTGACCATATCTAGACCCACAGCTGGATGAGACATAAGGGTGGACACTCTTGGGGCTGAGAGGTTTGGTGAGGTTGGGTGAGCAAACGCACACCCTTTAAAGTAATACTGCGTGCTACCCATCGCATGGGTCCCAAATCTCCAGGTTCAAGGGCATCTTCCTACATCGAAAACATGCATGAGAAACCCAGAAGATGGTACACCGTGTGATGGGGAAAGGTTTCTAAAACGCACCTCATTTCTCATCTCCTTGTGCTCGGGTTCGCCATTCCAGCCACTTTACTAGCAATCTCCCTACTTGGAGCATCAGCACCTTTAACCTCCTGTTCCGTACAGGTTGCAATTTGTCCTGAGGATGAACGGGAAGACGGGGAACCAATGAGAGACTAGCTCTTGGTGTTGGGACAGGCACAGGTCACTCTATTTGCCCATCAGGAAGAAGAATTAACCACAGGCTCAGCCTGCCCCCCGGAACCAGAACAGGGCCTGAAGCCATCCTGCGCTTTTGCGGCCAGCTCCCAAAAAAGCGACTTGTAAAATGGAGCTTCAGGGCACTGCAATTCACAAACCTGCAGAGTTATAAATGATAACTCTCGTCCACAAATATATTGAGGGAAGGCAAAGAAGAAGATTTGAAATCAAGGCAGAATTGCAGGAAACAGATTTCAGGAGGTAGATTCGAATCGCCTTTAAAGCACATGAAAAGCGGCAAAAGGTTGACAATGATGCCCTTGGCCAAAAAGGGCGTATGCGTTTTTTCCTGAATATATTCAGGAAAAAACGCATACGCCCTTTTTGGCCAACCAAGCAACCTGGAAAGGCAAATCAGCGCTACAAAGAAGTCTCGCTTCCCATCGGTCAAAAGGGCCATGCTGAAAAAAGTGTCAAAACCAGAAATGCAGGACAGGCCATGGAGAAATGGGAGCCTTGCTACACTGATGGGCGGGATGTAAATTGCCAACAGCCACTCTGGAGAAGTGTACGGTGTTTCCTGAAACATCGAAAAAACACAGCTTAGAGAGCATAGGGCACTTCCACGCATGGGGGGATAAAGTGGGAAAATTGAAAATCAGCAAGACACAAGCACCCCAAAGTTTAGGGCTGCTCTGTTGACAAGGACCTCCACTTCCTTCCACCTTAAATATCCCAGGAAAGCGAAAAATGGATAAAAAAGTTGTGGTCCTTATGTACAATGGAATATCACTCAGCCATGAAATCAATATCATAAGGCTAGTAGCAGCATGATGAGTGGATTTAGGTAAGACGATTCTAAGTGAAATAAGTCACACAGAAAAGGACACTTCTCATAAGGTGTCACTTATAGAGGGAATGTAAAAACCGTTACACTTGAAATGAATTACAAAACAGAACAGAGTCACACATGCAGAAAACACACTATGGCTGCTTAACGGGAAAGGTGAGGTGGGGTGATACATAAAACAAGAGTTTCAAATTAGCTCAGATACCGTTCCATAAACCCAATATGTAATAGACAAGACCTACTCCTTGCTCAGAGAACTGGACTCAACACGCCCGATTCACCGCACAAGAATATATCTGACTAGAAATAATCTTAAAACCTATGTATTGATATCTCTCTGTTAGTGTGTCAAGTGGGTGTAAAGCGGCATAAACACAGCCGTGAAAAGCAGCTAAACCCCATTATAAAAATAAATTACTTTTAAAAACCCATGAAACAAAGACAGGGAAAGAGAGAGAAATTCTTACACAATTCGTTCAGGGGCTGTGATGCAACCTGGATTGACCATATCTAGACCCACAGCTGGATGAGACATAAGGGTGGACACTCTTGGGGCTGAGAGGTTTGGTGAGGTTGGGTGAGCAAACGCAGACCCTTTAAAGTAATACTGCGTGCTACCCATCGCATGGGTCCCAAATCTCCAGGTTCAAGGGCATCTTCCTACATCGAAAACATGCATGAGAAACCCAGAAGATGGTACACCGTGTGATGGGGAAAGGTTTCTAAAACGCACCTCATTTCTCATCTCCTTGTGCTCGGGTTCGCCATTCCAGCCACTTTACTAGCAATCTCCCTACTTGGAGCATCAGCACCTTTAACCTCCTGTTCCGTACAGGTTGCAATTTGTCCTGAGGATGAACGGGAAGACGGGGAACCAATGAGAGACTAGCTCTTGGTGTTGGGACAGGCACAGGTCACTCTATTTTCCCATCAGGAAGAAGAATTAACCACAGGCTCAGCCTGCCACCCGGAACCAGAACAGGGCCTGAAGCCATCCTGCGCTTTTGCGGCCGGCTCCCAAAAAAGCGACTTGTAAAATGGAGCTTCAGGGCACTGCAATTCACAAACCTGCAGAGTTATAAATGATAACTCTCGTCCACAAATATATTGAGGGAAGGCAAAGAAGAGGATTTGAAATCAAGGCAGAATTGCAGGAAACAGATTTCAGGAGGTAGATACGAATGGCCTTTAAATCACATGAAAAGCGGCAAAACGTTGACAATGATGCCCTTGGCCAAAAAGAGCGTATGCGTTTTTTCCTGAATATATTCAGGAAAAAACGCATACGCTCTTTTTGGCCAACCAAGCAACGTGGAAAGGCAAATCAGCGCTACAAAGAAGTCTCGCTTCCCATCGGTCAAAAGGGCCATGCTGAAAAAAGTGTCAAAACCAGAAATGCAGGACAGGCCATGGAGAAATGGGAGCCTTGCTACACTGATGGGCGGGATGTAAATTGCCAACAGCCACTCTGGAGAAGTGTACGGTGTGTCCTGAAACATCTAAAAAACACAGCTTAGAGAGCATAGCGCACTTCCACGCATGGGGGGATAAAGTGGGAAAATTGAAAATCAGCAAGACACAAGCACCCCAAAGTTTAGGGCTGCTCTGTTGACAAGGACCTCCACTTCCTTCCACCTTAAATATCCCAGGAAAGCGAAAAATGGATAAAAAAGTTGTGGTCCGTATGTACAATGGAATATCACTCAGCCATGAAATCAATGTCATAAGGCTAGTAGCAGCATGATGAGTGGATTTAGGTAAGACGATTCTAAGTGAAATAAGTCACACAGAAAAGGACACTTCTCATAAGGTGTCACTTATAGAGGGAATGTAAAAACCGTTACACTTGAACTGAATTACAAAACAGAACAGAGTCACACATGCAGAAAACACACTATGGCTGCTTAACGGGAAAGGTGAGGTGGGGTGATACATAAAACAAGAGTTTCAAATTAGCTCATATACCGTTCCATAAACCCAATATGTAATAGACAAGACCTACTCCTTGCTCAGAGAACTGGACTCAACACGCCCGATTCACCGCACAAGAATATATCTGACTAGTAATAATCTTAAAACCTATGTATTGATATCTCTCTGTTAGTGTGTCAAGTGGGTGTAAAGCGGCCTAAACACAGCCGTGAAAAGCAGCTAAACCCCATTATAAAAATAAATTACTTTTAAAAACCCATGAAACAAAGACAGGGAAAGAGAGAGAAATTCTTACACAATTCGTTCAGGGGCTGTGATGCAACCTGGATTGACCATATCTAGACCCACAGCTGGATGAGACATAAGGGTGGACACTCTTGGGGCTGAGAGGTTTGGTGAGGTTGGGTGAGCAAACGCAGACCCTTTAAAGTAATACTGCGTGCTACCCATCGCATGGGTCCCAAATCTCCAGGTTCAAGGGCATCTTCCTACATCGAAAACATGCATGAGAAACCCAGAAGATGGTACACCGTGTGATGGGGAAAGGTTTCTAAAACGCACCTCATTTCTCATCTCCTTGTGCTCGGGTTCGCCATTCCAGCCACTTTACTAGCAATCTCCCTACTTGGAGCATCAGCACCTTTAACCTCCTGTTCCGTACAGGTTGCAATTTGTCCTGAGGATGAACGGGAAGACGGGGAACCAATGAGAGACTAGCTCTTGGTGTTGGGACAGGCACAGGTCACTCTATTTTCCCATCAGGAAGAAGAATTAACCACAGGCTCAGCCTGCCCCCCTGAACCAGAACAGGGCCTGAAGCCATCCTGCGCTTTTGCGGCCGGTCCCAAAAAAGCGACTTGTAAAATGGAGCTTCAGGGCACTGCAATTCACAAACCTGCAGAGTTATAAATGATAACTCTCGTCCACAAATATATTGAGGGAAGGCAAAGAAGAGGATTTGAAATCAAGGCAGAATTACAGGAAACAGATTTCAGGAGGTAGATTCGAATCGCCTTTAAAGCACATGAAAAGCGGCAAAAGGTTGACAATGATGCCCTTGGCCAAAAAGGGCGTATGCGTTTTTTCCTGAATATATTCAGGAAAAAACGCATACGCCCTTTTTGGCCAACCAAGCAACCTGGAAAGGCAAATCAGCACTACAAAGAAGTCTCGCTTCCCATCGGTCAAAAGGGCCATGCTGAAAAAAGTGTCAAAACCAGAAATGCAGGACAGGCCATGGAGAAATGGGAGCCTTGCTACACTGATGGGCGGGATGTAAATTGCCAACAGCCACTCTGGAGAAGTGTACGGTGTGTCCTGAAACATCTAAAAAACACAGCTTAGAGAGCATAGGGCACTTCCACGCATGGGGGGATAAAGTGGGAAAATTGAAAATCAGCAAGACACAAGCACCCCAAAGTTTAGGGCTGCTCTGTTGACAAGGACCTCCACTTCCTTCCACCTTAAATATCCCAGGAAAGCGAAAAATGGATAAAAAAGTTGTGGTCCTTATGTACAATGGAGTATCAATCAGCCATGAAATCAATGTCATAAGGCTAGTAGCAGCATGATGAGTGGATTTAGGTAAGACGATTCTAAGTGAAATAAGTCACACAGAAAAGGACACTTCTCATAAGGTGTCACTTATAGAGGGAATGTAAAAACCGTTACACTTGAACTGAATTACAAAACAGAACAGAGTCACACATGCAGAAAACACACTATGGCTGCTTAACGGGAAAGGTGAGGTGGGGTGATACATAAAACAAGAGTTTCAAATTAGCTCATATACCGTTCCATAAACCCAATATGTAATAGACAAGACCTACTCCTTGCTCAGAGAACTGGACTCAACACGCCCGATTCACCGCACAAGAATATATCTGACTAGTAATAATCTTAAAACCTATGTATTGATATCTCTCTGTTAGTGTGTCAAGTGGGTGTAAAGCGGCCTAAACACAGCCGTGAAAAGCAGCTAAACCCCATTATAAAAATAAATTACTTTTAAAAACCCATGAAACAAAGACAGGGAAAGAGAGAGAAATTCTTACACAATTCGTTCAGGGGCTGTGATGCAACCTGGATTGACCATATCTAGACCCACAGCTGGATGAGACATAAGTGTGGACACTCTTGGGGCTGAGAGGTTTGGTGAGGTTGGGTGAGCAAACGCAGACCCTTTAAAGTAATACTGCGTGCTACCCATCGCATGGGTCCCAAATCTCCAGGTTCAAGGGCATCTTCCTACATCGAAAACATGCATGAGAAACCCAGAAGATGGTACACCGTGTGATGGGGAAAGGTTTCTAAAACGCACCTCATTTCTCATCTCCTTGTGCTCGGGTTCGCCATTCCAGCCACTTTACTAGCAATCTCCCTACTTGGAGCATCAGCACCTTTAACCTCCTGTTCCGTACAGGTTGCAATTTGTCCTGAGGATGAACGGGAAGACGGGGAACCAATGAGAGACTAGCTCTTGGTGTTGGGACAGGCACAGGTCACTCTATTTTCCCATCAGGAAGAAGAATTAACCACAGGCTCAGCCTGCCCCCCTGAACCAGAACAGGGCCTGAAGCCATCCTGCGCTTTTGCGGCCGGCTCCCAAAAAAGCGACTTGTAAAATGGAGCTTCAGGGCACTGCAATTCACAAACCTGCAGAGTTATAAATGATAACTCTCGTCCACAAATATATTGAGGGAAGGCAAAGAAGAGGATTTGAAATCAAGGCAGAATTACAGGAAACAGATTTCAGGAGGTAGATTCGAATCGCCTTTAAAGCACATGAAAAGCGGCAAAACGTTGACAATGATGCCCTTGGCCAAAAAGGGCGTATGCGTTTTTTCCTGAATATATTCAGGAAAAAACGCATACGCCCTTTTTGGCCAACCAAGCAACCTGGAAAGGCAAATCAGCGCTACAAAGAAGTCTCGCTTCCCATCGGTCAAAAGGGCCATGCTGAAAAAAGTGTCAAAACCAGAAATGCAGGACAGGCCATGGAGAAATGGGAGCCTTGCTACACTGATGGGCGGGATGTAAATTGCCAACAGCCACTCTGGAGAAGTGTACGGTGTGTCCTGAAACATCTAAAAAACACAGCTTAGAGAGCATAGGGCACTTCCACGCATGGGGGGATAAAGTGGGAAAATTGAAAATCAGCAAGACACAAGCACCCCAAAGTTTAGGGCTGCTCTGTTGACAAGGACCTCCACTTCCTTCCACCTTAAATATCCCAGGAAAGCGAAAAATGGATAAAAAAGTTGTGGTCCTTATGTACAATGGAGTATCAATCAGCCATGAAATCAATGTCATAAGGCTAGTAGCAGCATGATGAGTGGATTTAGGTAAGACGATTCTAAGTGAAATAAGTCACACAGAAAAGGACACTTCTCATAAGGTGTCACTTATAGAGGGAATGTAAAAACCGTTACACTTGAACTGAATTACAAAACAGAACAGAGTCACACATGCAGAAAACACACTATGGCTGCTTAACGGGAAAGGTGAGGTGGGGTGATACATAAAACAAGAGTTTCAAATTAGCTCATATACCGTTCCATAAACCCAATATGTAATAGACAAGACCTACTCCTTGCTCAGAGAACTGGACTCAACACGCCCGATTCACCGCACAAGAATATATCTGACTAGTAATAATCTTAAAACCTATGTATTGATATCTCTCTGTTAGTGTGTCAAGTGGGTGTAAAGCGGCATAAACACAGCCGTGAAAAGCAGCTAAACCCCATTATAAAAATAAATTACTTTTAAAAACCCATGAAACAAAGACAGGGAAAGAGAGAGAAATTCTTACACAATTCGTTCAGGGGCTGTGATGCAACCTGGATTGACCATATCTAGACCCACAGCTGGATGAGACATAAGGGTGGACACTCTTGGGGCTGAGAGGTTTGGTGAGGTTGGGTGAGCAAACGCACACCCTTTAAAGTAATACTGCGTGCTACCCATCGCATGGGTCCCAAATCTCCAGGTTCAAGGGCATCTTCCTACATCGAAAACATGCATGAGAAACCCAGAAGATGGTACACCGTGTGATGGGGAAAGGTTTCTAAAACGCACCTCATTTCTCATCTCCTTGTGCTCGGGTTCGCCATTCCAGCCACTTTACTAGCAATCTCCCTACTTGGAGCATCAGCACCTTTAACCTCCTGTTCCGTACAGGTTGCAATTTGTCCTGAGGATGAACGGGAAGACGGGGAACCAATGAGAGACTAGCTCTTGGTGTTGGGACAGGCACAGGTCACTCTATTTTCCCATCAGGAAGAAGAATTAGCCACAGGCTCAGCCTGCCCCCCGGAACCAGAACAGGGCCTGAAGCCATCCTGCGCTTTTGCGGCCGGCTCCCAAAAAAGCGACTTGTAAAATGGAGCTTCAGGGCACTGCAATTCACAAACCTGCAGAGTTATAAATGATAACTCTCGTCCACAAATATATGGAGGGAAGGCAAAGAAGAGGATTTGAAATCAAGGCAGAATTGCAGGAAACAGATTTCAGGAGGTAGATACGAATGGCCTTTAAATCACATGAAAAGCGGCAAAACGTTGACAATGATGCCCTTGGCCAAAAAGAGCGTATGCGTTTTTTCCTGAATATATTCAGGAAAAAACGCATACGCTCTTTTTGGCCAACCAAGCAACGTGGAAAGGCAAATCAGCGCTACAAAGAAGTCTCGCTTCCCATCGGTCAAAAGGGCCATGCTGAAAAAAGTGTCAAAACCAGAAATGCAGGACAGGCCATGGAGAAATGGGAGCCTTGCTACACTGATGGGCGGGATGTAAATTGCCAACAGCCACTCTGGAGAAGTGTACGGTGTGTCCTGAAACATCTAAAAAACACAGCTTAGAGAGCATAGCGCACTTCCACGCATGGGGGGATAAAGTGGGAAAATTGAAAATCAGCAAGACACAAGCACCCCAAAGTTTAGGGCTGCTCTGTTGACAAGGACCTCCACTTCCTTCCACCTTAAATATCCCAGGAAAGCGAAAAATGGATAAAAAAGTTGTGGTCCGTATGTACAATGGAATATCACTCAGCCATGAAATCAATGTCATAAGGCTAGTAGCAGCATGATGAGTGGATTTAGGTAAGACGATTCTAAGTGAAATAAGTCACACAGAAAAGGACACTTCTCATAAGGTGTCACTTATAGAGGGAATGTAAAAACCGTTACACTTGAACTGAATTACAAAACAGAACAGAGTCACACATGCAGAAAACACACTATGGCTGCTTAACGGGAAAGGTGAGGTGGGGTGATACATAAAACAAGAGTTTCAAATTAGCTCATATACCGTTCCATAAACCCAATATGTAATAGACAAGACCTACTCCTTGCTCAGAGAACTGGACTCAACACGCCCGATTCACCGCACAAGAATATATCTGACTAGTAATAATCTTAAAACCTATGTATTGATATCTCTCTGTTAGTGTGTCAAGTGGGTGTAAAGCGGCCTAAACACAGCCGTGAAAAGCAGCTAAACCCCATTATAAAAATAAATTACTTTTAAAAACCCATGAAACAAAGACAGGGAAAGAGAGAGAAATTCTTACACAATTCGTTCAGGGGCTGTGATGCAACCTGGATTGACCATATCTAGACCCACAGCTGGATGAGACATAAGGGTGGACACTCTTGGGGCTGAGAGGTTTGGTGAGGTTGGGTGAGCAAACGCAGACCCTTTAAAGTAATACTGCGTGCTACCCATCGCATGGGTCCCAAATCTCCAGGTTCAAGGGCATCTTCCTACATCGAAAACATGCATGAGAAACCCAGAAGATGGTACACCGTGTGATGGGGAAAGGTTTCTAAAACGCACCTCATTTCTCATCTCCTTGTGCTCGGGTTCGCCATTCCAGCCACTTTACTAGCAATCTCCCTACTTGGAGCATCAGCACCTTTAACCTCCTGTTCCGTACAGGTTGCAATTTGTCCTGAGGATGAACGGGAAGACGGGGAACCAATGAGAGACTAGCTCTTGGTGTTGGGACAGGCACAGGTCACTCTATTTTCCCATCAGGAAGAAGAATTAACCACAGGCTCAGCCTGCCCCCCTGAACCAGAACAGGGCCTGAAGCCATCCTGCGCTTTTGCGGCCGGTCCCAAAAAAGCGACTTGTAAAATGGAGCTTCAGGGCACTGCAATTCACAAACCTGCAGAGTTATAAATGATAACTCTCGTCCACAAATATATTGAGGGAAGGCAAAGAAGAGGATTTGAAATCAAGGCAGAATTACAGGAAACAGATTTCAGGAGGTAGATTCGAATCGCCTTTAAAGCACATGAAAAGCGGCAAAAGGTTGACAATGATGCCCTTGGCCAAAAAGGGCGTATGCGTTTTTTCCTGAATATATTCAGGAAAAAACGCATACGCCCTTTTTGGCCAACCAAGCAACCTGGAAAGGCAAATCAGCACTACAAAGAAGTCTCGCTTCCCATCGGTCAAAAGGGCCATGCTGAAAAAAGTGTCAAAACCAGAAATGCAGGACAGGCCATGGAGAAATGGGAGCCTTGCTACACTGATGGGCGGGATGTAAATTGCCAACAGCCACTCTGGAGAAGTGTACGGTGTGTCCTGAAACATCTAAAAAACACAGCTTAGAGAGCATAGGGCACTTCCACGCATGGGGGGATAAAGTGGGAAAATTGAAAATCAGCAAGACACAAGCACCCCAAAGTTTAGGGCTGCTCTGTTGACAAGGACCTCCACTTCCTTCCACCTTAAATATCCCAGGAAAGCGAAAAATGGATAAAAAAGTTGTGGTCCTTATGTACAATGGAGTATCAATCAGCCATGAAATCAATGTCATAAGGCTAGTAGCAGCATGATGAGTGGATTTAGGTAAGACGATTCTAAGTGAAATAAGTCACACAGAAAAGGACACTTCTCATAAGGTGTCACTTATAGAGGGAATGTAAAAACCGTTACACTTGAACTGAATTACAAAACAGAACAGAGTCACACATGCAGAAAACACACTATGGCTGCTTAACGGGAAAGGTGAGGTGGGGTGATACATAAAACAAGAGTTTCAAATTAGCTCATATACCGTTCCATAAACCCAATATGTAATAGACAAGACCTACTCCTTGCTCAGAGAACTGGACTCAACACGCCCGATTCACCGCACAAGAATATATCTGACTAGTAATAATCTTAAAACCTATGTATTGATATCTCTCTGTTAGTGTGTCAAGTGGGTGTAAAGCGGCCTAAACACAGCCGTGAAAAGCAGCTAAACCCCATTATAAAAATAAATTACTTTTAAAAACCCATGAAACAAAGACAGGGAAAGAGAGAGAAATTCTTACACAATTCGTTCAGGGGCTGTGATGCAACCTGGATTGACCATATCTAGACCCACAGCTGGATGAGACATAAGTGTGGACACTCTTGGGGCTGAGAGGTTTGGTGAGGTTGGGTGAGCAAACGCAGACCCTTTAAAGTAATACTGCGTGCTACCCATCGCATGGGTCCCAAATCTCCAGGTTCAAGGGCATCTTCCTACATCGAAAACATGCATGAGAAACCCAGAAGATGGTACACCGTGTGATGGGGAAAGGTTTCTAAAACGCACCTCATTTCTCATCTCCTTGTGCTCGGGTTCGCCATTCCAGCCACTTTACTAGCAATCTCCCTACTTGGAGCATCAGCACCTTTAACCTCCTGTTCCGTACAGGTTGCAATTTGTCCTGAGGATGAACGGGAAGACGGGGAACCAATGAGAGACTAGCTCTTGGTGTTGGGACAGGCACAGGTCACTCTATTTTCCCATCAGGAAGAAGAATTAACCACAGGCTCAGCCTGCCCCCCTGAACCAGAACAGGGCCTGAAGCCATCCTGCGCTTTTGCGGCCGGCTCCCAAAAAAGCGACTTGTAAAATGGAGCTTCAGGGCACTGCAATTCACAAACCTGCAGAGTTATAAATGATAACTCTCGTCCACAAATATATTGAGGGAAGGCAAAGAAGAGGATTTGAAATCAAGGCAGAATTACAGGAAACAGATTTCAGGAGGTAGATTCGAATCGCCTTTAAAGCACATGAAAAGCGGCAAAACGTTGACAATGATGCCCTTGGCCAAAAAGGGCGTATGCGTTTTTTCCTGAATATATTCAGGAAAAAACGCATACGCCCTTTTTGGCCAACCAAGCAACCTGGAAAGGCAAATCAGCGCTACAAAGAAGTCTCGCTTCCCATCGGTCAAAAGGGCCATGCTGAAAAAAGTGTCAAAACCAGAAATGCAGGACAGGCCATGGAGAAATGGGAGCCTTGCTACACTGATGGGCGGGATGTAAATTGCCAACAGCCACTCTGGAGAAGTGTACGGTGTGTCCTGAAACATCTAAAAAACACAGCTTAGAGAGCATAGGGCACTTCCACGCATGGGGGGATAAAGTGGGAAAATTGAAAATCAGCAAGACACAAGCACCCCAAAGTTTAGGGCTGCTCTGTTGACAAGGACCTCCACTTCCTTCCACCTTAAATATCCCAGGAAAGCGAAAAATGGATAAAAAAGTTGTGGTCCTTATGTACAATGGAGTATCAATCAGCCATGAAATCAATGTCATAAGGCTAGTAGCAGCATGATGAGTGGATTTAGGTAAGACGATTCTAAGTGAAATAAGTCACACAGAAAAGGACACTTCTCATAAGGTGTCACTTATAGAGGGAATGTAAAAACCGTTACACTTGAACTGAATTACAAAACAGAACAGAGTCACACATGCAGAAAACACACTATGGCTGCTTAACGGGAAAGGTGAGGTGGGGTGATACATAAAACAAGAGTTTCAAATTAGCTCATATACCGTTCCATAAACCCAATATGTAATAGACAAGACCTACTCCTTGCTCAGAGAACTGGACTCAACACGCCCGATTCACCGCACAAGAATATATCTGACTAGTAATAATCTTAAAACCTATGTATTGATATCTCTCTGTTAGTGTGTCAAGTGGGTGTAAAGCGGCATAAACACAGCCGTGAAAAGCAGCTAAACCCCATTATAAAAATAAATTACTTTTAAAAACCCATGAAACAAAGACAGGGAAAGAGAGAGAAATTCTTACACAATTCGTTCAGGGGCTGTGATGCAACCTGGATTGACCATATCTAGACCCACAGCTGGATGAGACATAAGGGTGGACACTCTTGGGGCTGAGAGGTTTGGTGAGGTTGGGTGAGCAAACGCACACCCTTTAAAGTAATACTGCGTGCTACCCATCGCATGGGTCCCAAATCTCCAGGTTCAAGGGCATCTTCCTACATCGAAAACATGCATGAGAAACCCAGAAGATGGTACACCGTGTGATGGGGAAAGGTTTCTAAAACGCACCTCATTTCTCATCTCCTTGTGCTCGGGTTCGCCATTCCAGCCACTTTACTAGCAATCTCCCTACTTGGAGCATCAGCACCTTTAACCTCCTGTTCCGTACAGGTTGCAATTTGTCCTGAGGATGAACGGGAAGACGGGGAACCAATGAGAGACTAGCTCTTGGTGTTGGGACAGGCACAGGTCACTCTATTTTCCCATCAGGAAGAAGAATTAGCCACAGGCTCAGCCTGCCCCCCGGAACCAGAACAGGGCCTGAAGCCATCCTGCGCTTTTGCGGCCGGCTCCCAAAAAAGCGACTTGTAAAATGGAGCTTCAGGGCACTGCAATTCACAAACCTGCAGAGTTATAAATGATAACTCTCGTCCACAAATATATGGAGGGAAGGCAAAGAAGACGATTTGAAATCAAGGCAGAATTGCAGGAAACAGATTTCAGGAGGTAGATTCGAATCGCCTTTAAAGCACAGGAAAAGCGGCAAAAGGTTGACAATGATGCCCTTGGCCAAAAAGGGCGTATGCGTTTTTTCCTGAATATATTCAGGAAAAAACGCATACGCCCTTTTTGGCCAACCAAGCAACCTGGAAAGGCAAATCAGCGCTACAAAGAAGTCTCGCTTCCCATCGGTCAAAAGGGCCATGCTGAAAAAAGTGTCAAAACCAGAAATGCAGGACAGGCCATGGAGAAATGGGAGCCTTGCTACACTGATGGGCGGGATGTAAATTGCCAACAGCCACTCTGGAGAAGTGTACGGTGTGTCCTGAAACATCTAAAAAACACAGCTTAGAGAGCATAGGGCACTTCCACGCACGGGGGTATAAATTGGGAAAATTGAAAATCAGCAAGACACAAGCACCCCAAAGTTTAGGGCTGCTCTGTTGACAAGGACCTCCACTTCATTCCACCTTAAATATCCCAGGAAAGCGAAAAATGGAAAAAAAATTTCTGGTCCTTATGTACAATGGAATATCACTCAGCCATGAAATCAACGTCTTAAGGCTAGTAGCAGCATGATGAGTGGATTTAGGTACGACGATTCT
>NW_028124708.1:0-84007 GCF_965194825.1 Balaenoptera physalus
CATGCATGAGAAACCCAGAATATGGTACACCGTGTGATCTGGAAAGGTTTCTAAAACGCACCTCATTTCTCATCTCCTTGTTCTCGGGTTCGCCATTCCAGCCGCTTTACTAGCAATCTCCCTCCTTGGAGAATCAGCACCTTTAACCTCCTGTTCCGTACAGGTTGCAATTTGTCCTGAGGATGAACGGAAAGAGGGGGAACCAATGAGAGACTAGCTCTAGGTGTTGGGACAGGCACAGGTCACTCTAATTTCCCATCAGGAAGAAGAATTAACCACAGGCTCAGCCTGCCGCCTGGGACGAGAATAGGACCTGAAGCACTCCTGCGCCTTTGCGGCCAGCTCCCAAGAAAGCGGGTTGAAAAATGGAGCTCAGGGGCACTGCAATTCACAAACCTGCAGACTTATAAATGTAGACTCTCGTCCACAAATATATTGAGGGAAGGCAACGAAGAGGATTTGAAAGCAAGGCAGAATTGCAGGAAACAGATTTCAGGAGGGAGATTCGAATCGCCTTTAAAGCACAGGAAAAGCGGCAAAACCTCGACAATGATGCCCTTGGCCAAAAAGGGCGTATGCGTTTTTTCCTGAATATATTCAGGAAAAAACGCATACGCCCTTTTTGGCCAACCGAGCAACCTGGAAAGGCAAATCAGCGCTACAAAGAAGTCTCGCTTCCCATCGGTCAAAAGGGCCATGCTGAATAAAGTGTCAAAACCAGAAATGCAGGACAGGCCATGGAGAAACGGGAGCCTGGCTACGCTGATGGGCGGGATGGAAATTGCCAACAGCCACTCTGGAGAAGTGCACGGTGTGTCCTGAAACATCTAAAAAACTGAGCTTAGGGAGCATAGGGCACATCCACTCATGGGCGTATAAATTGGGAAAACTAAAAATCAGCAAGACACAGGCACCCCAAAGTTTAGGGCTGCTCTGTTGACAAGAATCTCCACTTCGTTACACCTTAAATATCCCAGGAAAGAGAAAAATGGATAAAGAAGTTGTGGTCCTTATGTACAATGGAATATCACTCAGCCATGAAATCAACGTCATAAGGCTAGTAGCAGCATGATGATTGGATTTAGGTACGACGATTCTAAGTGAAATAAGTCACACAGAAAAAGACACTTATCATAAGATATGACTTATAGAGGGAATGTAAAAACCGCTACCCTTGAACTGAATTACAAAACAGAATAGAGTCACACGTTTAGAAAACACACTATGGCTGCTTAACGGGAAAGGTGAGGTGGGGTGATGCATACAACAAGGGTTTCAAATTATCTCAGATACCGTTCCATAAACCCAATATGTAATAGACAAGCCCTACTCCTTCCTCAATGAATTGGACTCAACACCCCCAATTCACCGCCCAAGAATATATCTGACTAGTAAGAATCTTGAAACCTATGCATTGATATCTCTCTGTAAGTGAGTCAAGTGGGTGTAAAGCGGCAAAATCACAGCAGTGAAAAGCAGGTAAACCCCATTATAAAAATCAATTACTTTTAAAAACCCGTGAAACAAAGACAGTGAAAGAGAGAGAAATTCTTACAAAATTCGTTCAGCGGCTGTAATGCCACCTGGATTGACCATATCTAGACCCACAGCTGATTGAGACATAAGGGTGGACACTCTTGGGGCTGAGAGGTTTGGTGAGGTTGGGTGAGCAAACTCAGACCCTTTAAACTAATACTGCGTGGTACCCATCCCGTGGGTCCCAAATCTCCAGGTTCAAGGGCATCTTCCTACATCGAAAACATGCATGAGAAACCCAGAAGATGGTACACCGTGTGATCGGGAAAGGTTTCTAAAACGCACCTCATTTCTCATCTCCTTGTGCTCGGGTTCGCCATTCCAGCCGCTTTACTAGCAATCTCCCTCCTTGGAGAATCAGCACCTTTAACCTCCTGTTCCGTACAGGTTGCAATTTGTCCTGAGGATGAACGGAAAGAGGGGGAACCAATGAGAGACTAGCTCTAGGTGTTGGGACAGGCACAGGTCACTCTATTTTCCCATCAGGAAGAAGAATTAACCACAGGCTCAGCCTGCCGCCCAGGACCAGTATAGGGCCTGAAGCAATCCTGCGCTTTTGCGGCCAACTCCCAAGAAAGCGAGTTGAAAAATGGAGCTCAGGGGCACTGCAATTCACAAACCTGCAGACTTATAAATGATGACTCTCGTCCACAAATATATTGAGGGAAGGCAACGAAGAGGATTTGAAAGCAAGGCAGAATTGCAGGAAACAGATTTCAGGCGGGAGATTCGAATCGCCTTTAAAGCACAGGAAAAGGGGCAAAACCTCGACAATGATGCCCGTGGCCAAAAAGGGCGTATGCGTTTTTTCCTGAATATATTCAGGAAAAAACGCATACGCCCTTTTTGGCCAACCAAGCAACCTGGAAAGGCAAATCAGCGCTACAAAGAAGTCTCGCTTCCCATTGGTCAAAAGGGCCATGCTGAATAAAGTGTCAAAACCAGAAATGCAGGACAGGCCATGGAGAAACGGGAGCCTGGCTACGCTGATTGGCGGGATGGAAATTGCCAACAGCCACTCTGGAGAAGTGCACGGTGTGTCCTGAAACATCTAAAAAACTCAGCTTAGGGAGCATAGGGCACTTCCACTCATGGGCGTATAAATTGGGAAAACTAAAAATCAGCAAAACACAGGCACCGCAAAGTTTAGGGCTGCTCTGTTGACAAGAACCTCCACTTCGTTACACCTTAAATATCCCAGGAAAGAGAAAAATGGATAAAGAAGTTGTGGTCATTATGTACAATGGAATATCACTCAGCCATGAAATCAACGTCATAAGGCTAGTAGCAGCATGATGAGTGGATTTAGGTACGACGATTCTAAGTGAAATAAGTCACACAGAAAAAGACACTTATCATAAGATATCACTTATAGAGGGAAGGTACAAACCGCTACCCTTGAACTGAATTACAAAACAGAATAGAGTCACACGTTTAGAAAACACACTATGGCTGCTTAACGGGAAAGGTGAGGTGGGGTGATGCATAAAACAAGGGTTTCAAATTATCTCAGATACCGTTCCATAAACCCAATATGTAATAGACAAGACATACTCCTTGCTCAATGAATTGGACTCAACACCCCCTATTCACCGCTCAAGAATATATCTGACTAGTAAGAATCTTGAAACCTATGCATTGATATCTCTCTGTAAGTGAGTCAAGTGGGTGTAAAGCGGCAAAATCACAGCAGTGAAAAGCAGGTAAACCCCATTATAAAAATCAATTACTTTTAAAAACCCGTGAAACAAAGACAGTGAAAGAGAGAGAAATTCTTACAAAAGTCGTTCAGGGGCTGTGATGCCACCTGGATTGACCATATCTAGACCCACAGCTGATTGAGACATAACGGTGGACACTCTTGGGGCTGAGAGGTTTGGTGAGGTTGGGTGAGCAAACGCAGACTCTTTAAAGTAATACTGCGTGGTACCCATCCCATGGGTCCCAAATCTCCAGGTTCAAGGGCATCTTCCTACATCGAAAACATGCATGAGAAACCCAGAAGATGGTACACCGTGTGATCGGGAAAGGTTTCTAAAACGCACCTCATTTCTCATCTCCTTGTTCTCGGGTTCGCCATTCCAGCCGCTTTACTAGCAATCTCCCTCCTTGGAGAATCAGCACCTTTAACCTCCTGTTCCGTACAGGTTGCAATTTGTCCTGAGGATGAACGGAAAGAGGGGGAACCAATGAGAGACTAGCTCTAGGTGTTGGGACAGGCACAGGTCACTCTAATTTCCCATCAGGAAGAAGAATTAACCACAGGCTCAGCCTGCCGCCTGGGACGAGAATAGGACCTGAAGCACTCCTGCGCTTTTGCGGCCAGCTCCTAAGAAAGCGAGTTGAAAAATGGAGCTCAGGGGCACTGCAATTCACAAACCTGCAGACTTATAAATGTAGACTCTCGTCCACAAATATATTGAGGGAAGGCAACGAAGAGGATTTGAAAGCAAGGCAGAATTGCAGGAAACAGATTTCAGGAGGGAGATTCGAAACGCCTTTAAAGCAAAGGAAAAGCGGCAAAACCTCGACAATGATGCCCTTGGCCAAAAAGGGCGTATGCGTTTTTTCCTGAATATATTCAGGAAAAAACGCATACGCCCTTTTTGGCCAAACAAGCAACCTGGAAAGGCAAATCAGCGCTACAAAGAAGTCTCCTTTCCCATCGGTCAAAAGGGCCATGCTGAATAAAGTGTCAAAACCAGAAATGCAGGACAGGCCATGGAGAAACGGGAGCCTGGCTACGCTGATGGGCGGGATGTAAATTGCCAACAGCCACTCTGGAGAAGTGCACGGTGTGTCCTGAAACATCTAAAAAACTCAGCTTAGGGAGCATAGGGCACTTCCACTCATGGGCGTATAAATTGGGAAAACTAAAAATCAGCAAGACACAGGCACCCCAAAGTTTAGGGCTGCTCTGTTGACAAGAACCTCCACTTCGTTACACCTTAAATATCCCAGGAAAGAGAAAAATGGATAAAGAAGTTGTGGTCCTTATGTACAATGGAATATCACTCAGCCATGAAATCAACGTCATAAGGCTAGTAGCAGCATGATGAGTGGATTTAGGTACGACGATTCTAAGTGAAATAAGTCACACAGAAAAAGACACTTATCATAAGATATCACTTATAGAGGGAATGTAAAAACCGCTACCCTTGAACTGAATTACAAAACAGAATAGAGTCACACGTTTAGAAAACACACTATGGCTGCTTAACGGGAAAGGTGAGGTGGGGTGATGCATAAAACAAGGGTTTCAAATTATCTCAGATACCGTTCCATAAACCCAATATGTAATAGACAAGCCCTACTCCTTGCTCAATGAATTGGACTCAACACCCCCTATTCACCGCTCAAGAATATATCTGACTAGTAAGAATCTTGAAACCTATGCATTGATATCTCTCTGTAAGTGAGTCAAGTGGGTGTAAAGCGGCAAAATCACAGCAGTGAAAAGCAGGTAAACCCCATTATAAAAATCAATTACTTTTAAAAACCCGTGAAACAAAGACAGTGAAAGAGAGAGAAATTCTTACACAAGTCGTTCAGGGGCTGTGATGCCACCTGGATTGACCATATCTAGACCCACAGCTGATTGAGACATAACGGTGGACACTCTTGGGGCTGAGAGGTTTGGTGAGGTTGGGTGAGCAAACGCAGACTCTTTAACGTAATACTGCGTGGTACCCATCCCATGGGTCCCAAATCTCCAGGTTCAAGGGCATCTTCCTACATCGAAAACATGCATGAGAAACCCAAAATATGGTACACCGTGTGATCGGGAAAGGTTTCTAAAACGCACCTGATTTCTCATCTCCTTGTTCTCGGGTTCGTCATTCCAGCCGCTTTACTAGCAATCTCCCTCCTTGGAGAATCAGCACCTTTAACCTCCTGTTCCGTACAGGTTGCAATTTGTCCTGAGGATGAACGGGAAGAGGGGGAACCAATGAGAGACTAGCTCTAGGTGTTGGGACAGGCACAGGTCACTCTAATTTCCCATCAGGAAGAAGAATTAACCACAGGCTCAGCCTGCCGCCTGGGACGAGAATAGGACCTGAAGCACTCCTGCGCTTTTGCGGCCAGCTCCCAAGAAAGCGAGTTGAAAAATGGAGCTCATGGGCACTGCAATTCACAAACCTGCAGACTTATAAATGTAGACTCTCGTCCACAAATATATTGAGGGAAGGCAACGAAGAGGATTTGAAAGCAAGGCAGAATTGCAGGAAACAGATTTCAGGAGGGAGATTCGAATCGCCTTTAAAGCACAGGAAAAGCGGCAAAACCTCGACAATGATGCCCTTGGCCAAAAAGGGCGTATGCGTTTTTTCCTGAATATATTCAGGAAAAAACGCATACGCCCTTTTTGGCCAACCAAGCAACCTGGAAAGGCAAATCAGCGCTACAAAGAAGTCTCGCTTCCCATCGGTCAAAAGGGCCATGCTGAATAAAGTGTCAAAACCAGAAATGCAGGACAGGCCATGGAGAAACGGGAGCCTGGCTACGCTGATGGGCGGGATGTAAATTGCCAACAGCCACTCTGGAGAAGTGCACGGTGTGTCCTGAAACATCTAAAAACTCAGCTTAGGGAGCATAGGGCACTTCCACTCATGGGCGTATAAATTGGGAAAACTAAAAATCAGCAAGACACAGTCACCCCAAAGTTTAGGGCTGCCCTGTTGACAAGAACCTCCACTTCGTTACACCTTAAATATCCCAGGAAAGAGAAAAATGGATAAAGAAGTTGTGGTCCTTATGTACAATGGAATATCACTCAGCCATGAAATCTACGTCATAAGGCTAGTAGCAGCATGATGAGTGGATTTAGGTACGAGGATTCTAAGTGAAATAAGTCACACAGAAAAAGACACTTATCATAAGATATCACTTATAGAGGGAATGTAAAAACCGCTACCCTTGAACTGAATTACAAAACAGAATAGAGTCACACGTTTAGAAAACACACTATGGCTGCTTAACGGGAAAGGTGAGGTGGGGTGATGCATACAACAAGGGTTTCAAATTATCTCAGATACCGTTCCATAAACCCAATATGTAATAGACAAGCCCTACTCCTTGCTCAATGAATTGGACTCAACACCCCCTATTCACCGCTCAAGAATATACCTGACTAGTAAGAATCTTGAAACCTATGCATTGATATCTCTCTGTAAGTGAGTCAAGTGGGTGTAAAGCGGCAAAATCACAGCAGTGAAAAGCAGGTAAACCCCATTATAAAAATCAATTACTTTTAAAAACCCGTGAAACAAAGACAGTGAAAGAGAGAGAAATTCTTACAAAAGTCGTTCAGGGGCTGTGATGCCACCTGGATTGACCATATCTAGACCCACAGCTGATTGAGACATAACGGTGGACACTCTTGGGGCTGAGAGGTTTGGTGAGGTTGGGTGAGCAAACGCAGACTCTTTAAAGTAATACTGCGTGGTACCCATCCCATGGGTCCCAAATCTCCAGGTTCAAGGGCATCTTCCTACATCGAAAACATGCATGAGAAACCCAGAATATGGTACACCGTGTGATCTGGAAAGGTTTCTAAAACGCACCTCATTTCTCATCTCCTTGTTCTCGGGTTCGCCATTCCAGCCGCTTTACTAGCAATCTCCCTCCTTGGAGAATCAGCACCTTTAACCTCCTGTTCCGTACAGGTTGCAATTTGTCCTGAGGATGAACGGAAAGAGGGGGAACCAATGAGAGACTAGCTCTAGGTGTTGGGACAGGCACAGGTCACTCTAATTTCCCATCAGGAAGAAGAATTAACCACAGGCTCAGCCTGCCGCCTGGGACGAGAATAGGACCTGAAGCACTCCTGCGCCTTTGCGGCCAGCTCCCAAGAAAGCGGGTTGAAAAATGGAGCTCAGGGGCACTGCAATTCACAAACCTGCAGACTTATAAATGTAGACTCTCGTCCACAAATATATTGAGGGAAGGCAACGAAGAGGATTTGAAAGCAAGGCAGAATTGCAGGAAACAGATTTCAGGAGGGAGATTCGAATCGCCTTTAAAGCACAGGAAAAGCGGCAAAACCTCGACAATGATGCCCTTGGCCAAAAAGGGCGTATGCGTTTTTTCCTGAATATATTCAGGAAAAAACGCATACGCCCTTTTTGGCCAACCGAGCAACCTGGAAAGGCAAATCAGCGCTACAAAGAAGTCTCGCTTCCCATCGGTCAAAAGGGCCATGCTGAATAAAGTGTCAAAACCAGAAATGCAGGACAGGCCATGGAGAAACGGGAGCCTGGCTACGCTGATGGGCGGGATGGAAATTGCCAACAGCCACTCTGGAGAAGTGCACGGTGTGTCCTGAAACATCTAAAAAACTGAGCTTAGGGAGCATAGGGCACATCCACTCATGGGCGTATAAATTGGGAAAACTAAAAATCAGCAAGACACAGGCACCCCAAAGTTTAGGGCTGCTCTGTTGACAAGAATCTCCACTTCGTTACACCTTAAATATCCCAGGAAAGAGAAAAATGGATAAAGAAGTTGTGGTCCTTATGTACAATGGAATATCACTCAGCCATGAAATCAACGTCATAAGGCTAGTAGCAGCATGATGATTGGATTTAGGTACGACGATTCTAAGTGAAATAAGTCACACAGAAAAAGACACTTATCATAAGATATGACTTATAGAGGGAATGTAAAAACCGCTACCCTTGAACTGAATTACAAAACAGAATAGAGTCACACGTTTAGAAAACACACTATGGCTGCTTAACGGGAAAGGTGAGGTGGGGTGATGCATACAACAAGGGTTTCAAATTATCTCAGATACCGTTCCATAAACCCAATATGTAATAGACAAGCCCTACTCCTTCCTCAATGAATTGGACTCAACACCCCCAATTCACCGCCCAAGAATATATCTGACTAGTAAGAATCTTGAAACCTATGCATTGATATCTCTCTGTAAGTGAGTCAAGTGGGTGTAAAGCGGCAAAATCACAGCAGTGAAAAGCAGGTAAACCCCATTATAAAAATCAATTACTTTTAAAAACCCGTGAAACAAAGACAGTGAAAGAGAGAGAAATTCTTACAAAATTCGTTCAGCGGCTGTAATGCCACCTGGATTGACCATATCTAGACCCACAGCTGATTGAGACATAAGGGTGGACACTCTTGGGGCTGAGAGGTTTGGTGAGGTTGGGTGAGCAAACTCAGACCCTTTAAACTAATACTGCGTGGTACCCATCCCGTGGGTCCCAAATCTCCAGGTTCAAGGGCATCTTCCTACATCGAAAACATGCATGAGAAACCCAGAAGATGGTACACCGTGTGATCGGGAAAGGTTTCTAAAACGCACCTCATTTCTCATCTCCTTGTGCTCGGGTTCGCCATTCCAGCCGCTTTACTAGCAATCTCCCTCCTTGGAGAATCAGCACCTTTAACCTCCTGTTCCGTACAGGTTGCAATTTGTCCTGAGGATGAACGGAAAGAGGGGGAACCAATGAGAGACTAGCTCTAGGTGTTGGGATAGGCACAGGTCACTCTATTTTCCCATCAGGAAGAAGAATTAACCACAGGCTCAGCCTGCCGCCCAGGACCAGTATAGGGCCTGAAGCAATCCTGCGCTTTTGCGGCCAGCTCCCAAGAAAGCGAGTTGAAAAATGGAGCTCAGGGGCACTGCAATTCACAAACCTGCAGATTATAAATGATGACTCTCGTCCACAAATATATTGAGGGAAGGCAACGAAGAGGATTTGAAAGCAAGGCAGAATTGCAGGAAACAGATTTCAGGCGGGAGATTCGAATCGCCTTTAAAGCACAGGAAAAGGGGCAAAACCTCGACAATGATGCCCGTGGCCAAAAAGGGCGTATGCGTTTTTTCCTGAATATATTCAGGAAAAAACGCATACGCCCTTTTTGGCCAACCAAGCAACCTGGAAAGGCAAATCAGCGCTACAAAGAAGTCTCGCTTCCCATCGGTCAAAAGGGCCATGCTGAATAAAGTGTCAAAACCAGAAATGCAGGACAGGCCATGGAGAAACGGGAGCCTGGCTACGCTGATGGGCGGGATGTAAATTGCCAACAGCCACTCTGGAGAAGTGCACGGTGTGTCCTGAAACATCTAAAAAACTCAGCTTAGGGAGCATAGGGCACTTCCACTCATGGGCGTATAAATTGGGAAAACTAAAAATCAGCAAAACACAGGCACCGCAAAGTTTAGGGCTGCTCTGTTGACAAGAACCTCCACTTCGTTACACCTTAAATATCCCAGGAAAGAGAAAAATGGATAAAGAAGTTGTGGTCATTATGTACAATGGAATATCACTCAGCCATGAAATCAACGTCATAAGGCTAGTAGCAGCATGATGAGTGGATTTAGGTACGACGATTCTAAGTGAAATAAGTCACACAGAAAAAGACACTTATCATAAGATATCACTTATAGAGGGAAGGTACAAACCGCTACCCTTGAACTGAATTACAAAACAGAATAGAGTCACACGTTTAGAAAACACACTATGGCTGCTTAACGGGAAAGGTGAGGTGGGGTGATGCATAAAACAAGGGTTTCAAATTATCTCAGATACCGTTCCATAAACCCAATATGTAATAGACAAGACATACTCCTTGCTCAATGAATTGGACTCAACACCCCCTATTCACCGCTCAAGAATATATCTGACTAGTAAGAATCTTGAAACCTATGCATTGATATCTCTCTGTAAGTGAGTCAAGTGGGTGTAAAGCGGCAAAATCACAGCAGTGAAAAGCAGGTAAACCCCATTATAAAAATCAATTACTTTTAAAAACCCGTGAAACAAAGACAGTGAAAGAGAGAGAAATTCTTACAAAAGTCGTTCAGGGGCTGTGATGCCACCTGGATTGACCATATCTAGACCCACAGCTGATTGAGACATAACGGTGGACACTCTTGGGGCTGAGAGGTTTGGTGAGGTTGGGTGAGCAAACGCAGACTCTTTAAAGTAATACTGCGTGGTACCCATCCCATGGGTCCCAAATCTCCAGGTTCAAGGGCATCTTCCTACATCGAAAACATGCATGAGAAACCCAGAAGATGGTACACCGTGTGATCGGGAAAGGTTTCTAAAACGCACCTCATTTCTCATCTCCTTGTTCTCGGGTTCGCCATTCCAGCCGCTTTACTAGCAATCTCCCTTCTTGGAGAATCAGCACCTTTAACCTCCTGTTCCGTACAGGTTGCAATTTGTCCTGAGGATGAACGGAAAGAGGGGGAACCAATGAGAGACTAGCTCTAGGTGTTGGGACAGGCACAGGTCACTCTAATTTCCCATCAGGAAGAAGAATTAACCACAGGCTCAGCCTGCCGCCTGGGACGAGAATAGGACCTGAAGCACTCCTGCGCTTTTGCGGCCAGCTCCTAAGAAAGCGAGTTGAAAAATGGAGCTCAGGGGCACTGCAATTCACAAACCTGCAGACTTATAAATGTAGACTCTCGTCCACAAATATATTGAGGGAAGGCAACGAAGAGGATTTGAAAGCAAGGCAGAATTGCAGGAAACAGATTTCAGGAGGGAGATTCGAAACGCCTTTAAAGCACAGGAAAAGCGGCAAAACCTCGACAATGATGCCCTTGGCCAAAAAGGGCGTATGCGTTTTTTCCTGAATATATTCAGGAAAAAACGCATACGCCCTTTTTGGCCAAACAAGCAACCTGGAAAGGCAAATCAGCGCTACAAAGAAGTCTCGCTTCCCATCGGTCAAAAGGGCCATGCTGAATAAAGTGTCAAAACCAGAAATGCAGGACAGGCCATGGAGAAACGGGAGCCTGGCTACGCTGATGGGCGGGATGTAAATTGCCAACAGCCACTCTGGAGAAGTGCACGGTGTGTCCTGAAACATCTAAAAAACTCAGCTTAGGGAGCATAGGGCACTTCCACTCATGGGCGTATAAATTGGGAAAACTAAAAATCAGCAAGACACAGGCACCCCAAAGTTTAGGGCTGCTCTGTTGACAAGAACCTCCACTTCGTTACACCTTAAATATCCCAGGAAAGAGAAAAATGGATAAAGAAGTTGTGGTCCTTATGTACAATGGAATATCACTCAGCCATGAAATCAACGTCATAAGGCTAGTAGCAGCATGATGAGTGGATTTAGGTACGACGATTCTAAGTGAAATAAGTCACACAGAAAAAGACACTTATCATAAGATATCACTTATAGAGGGAATGTAAAAACCGCTACCCTTGAACTGAATTACAAAACAGAATAGAGTCACACGTTTAGAAAACACACTATGGCTGCTTAACGGGAAAGGTGAGGTGGGGTGATGCATAAAACAAGGGTTTCAAATTATCTCAGATACCGTTCCATAAACCCAATATGTAATAGACAAGCCCTACTCCTTGCTCAATGAATTGGACTCAACACCCCCTATTCACCGCTCAAGAATATATCTGACTAGTAAGAATCTTGAAACCTATGCATTGATATCTCTCTGTAAGTGAGTCAAGTGGGTGTAAAGCGGCAAAATCACAGCAGTGAAAAGCAGGTAAACCCCATTATAAAAATCAATTACTTTTAAAAACCCGTGAAACAAAGACAGTGAAAGAGAGAGAAATTCTTACACAAGTCGTTCAGGGGCTGTGATGCCACCTGGATTGACCATATCTAGACCCACAGCTGATTGAGACATAACGGTGGACACTCTTGGGGCTGAGAGGTTTGGTGAGGTTGGGTGAGCAAACGCAGACTCTTTAACGTAATACTGCGTGGTACCCATCCCATGGGTCCCAAATCTCCAGGTTCAAGGGCATCTTCCTACATCGAAAACATGCATGAGAAACCCAAAATATGGTACACCGTGTGATCGGGAAAGGTTTCTAAAACGCACCTGATTTCTCATCTCCTTGTTCTCGGGTTCGTCATTCCAGCCGCTTTACTAGCAATCTCCCTCCTTGGAGAATCAGCACCTTTAACCTCCTGTTCCGTACAGGTTGCAATTTGTCCTGAGGATGAACGGGAAGAGGGGGAACCAATGAGAGACTAGCTCTAGGTGTTGGGACAGGCACAGGTCACTCTAATTTCCCATCAGGAAGAAGAATTAACCACAGGCTCAGCCTGCCGCCTGGGACGAGAATAGGACCTGAAGCACTCCTGCGCTTTTGCGGCCAGCTCCCAAGAAAGCGAGTTGAAAAATGGAGCTCATGGGCACTGCAATTCACAAACCTGCAGACTTATAAATGTAGACTCTCGTCCACAAATATATTGAGGGAAGGCAACGAAGAGGATTTGAAAGCAAGGCAGAATTGCAGGAAACAGATTTCAGGAGGGAGATTCGAATCGCCTTTAAAGCACAGGAAAAGCGGCAAAACCTCGACAATGATGCCCTTGGCCAAAAAGGGCGTATGCGTTTTTTCCTGAATATATTCAGGAAAAAACGCATACGCCCTTTTTGGCCAACCAAGCAACCTGGAAAGGCAAATCAGCGCTACAAAGAAGTCTCGCTTCCCATCGGTCAAAAGGGCCATGCTGAATAAAGTGTCAAAACCAGAAATGCAGGACAGGCCATGGAGAAACGGGAGCCTGGCTACGCTGATGGGCGGGATGTAAATTGCCAACAGCCACTCTGGAGAAGTGCACGGTGTGTCCTGAAACATCTAAAAACTCAGCTTAGGGAGCATAGGGCACTTCCACTCATGGGCGTATAAATTGGGAAAACTAAAAATCAGCAAGACACAGTCACCCCAAAGTTTAGGGCTGCCCTGTTGACAAGAACCTCCACTTCGTTACACCTTAAATATCCCAGGAAAGAGAAAAATGGATAAAGAAGTTGTGGTCCTTATGTACAATGGAATATCACTCAGCCATGAAATCAACGTCATAAGGCTAGTAGCAGCATGATGAGTGGATTTAGGTACGACGATTCTAAGTGAAATAAGTCACACAGAAAAAGACACTTATCATAAGATATCACTTATAGAGGGAATGTAAAAACCGCTACCCTTGAACTGAATTACAAAACAGAATAGAGTCACACGTTTAGAAAACACACTATGGCTGCTTAACGGGAAAGGTGAGGTGGGGTGATGCATAAAACAAGGGTTTCAAATTATCTCAGATACCGTTCCATAAACCCAATATGTAATAGACAAGCCCTACTCCTTGCTCAATGAATTGGACTCAACACCCCCTATTCACCGCTAAAGAATATATCTGACTAGTAAGAATCTTGAAACCTATGCATTGATATCTCTCTGTAAGTGAGTCAAGTGGGTGTAAAGCGGCAAAATCACAGCAGTGAAAAGCAGGTAAACCCCATTATAAAAATCAATTACTTTTAAAAACCCGTGAAACAAAGACAGTGAAAGAGAGAGAAATTCTTACACAAGTCGTTCAGGGGCTGTGATGCCACCTGGATTGACCATATCTAGACCCACAGCTGATTGAGACATAACGGTGGACACTCTTGGGGCTGAGAGGTTTGGTGAGGTTGGGTGAGCAAACGCAGACTCTTTAACGTAATACTGCGTGGTACCCATCCCATGGGTCCCAAATCTCCAGGTTCAAGGGCATCTTCCTACATCGAAAACATGCATGAGAAACCCAAAATATGGTACACCGTGTGATCGGGAAAGGTTTCTAAAACGCACCTGATTTCTCATCTCCTTGTTCTCGGGTTCGTCATTCCAGCCGCTTTACTAGCAATCTCCCTCCTTGGAGAATCAGCACCTTTAACCTCCTGTTCCGTACAGGTTGCAATTTGTCCTGAGGATGAACGGAAAGAGGGGGAACCAATGAGAGACTAGCTCTAGGTGTTGGGACAGGCACAGGTCACTCTAATTTCCCATCAGGAAGAAGAATTAACCACAGGCTCAGCCTGCCGCCTGGGACGAGAATAGGACCTGAAGCACTCCTGCGCTTTTGCGGCCAGCTCCCAAGAAAGCGGGTTGAAAAATGGAGCTCAGGGGCACTGCAATTCACAAACCTGCAGACTTATAAATGTAGACTCTCGTCCACAAATATATTGAGGGAAGGCAACGAAGAGGATTTGAAAGCAAGGCAGAATTGCAGGAAACAGATTTCAGGAGGGAGATTCGAATCGCCTTTAAAGCACAGGAAAAGCGGCAAAACCTCGACAATGATGCCCTTGGCCAAAAAGGGCGTATGCGTTTTTTCCTGAATATATTCAGGAAAAAACGCATACGCCCTTTTTGGCCAACCAAGCAACCTGGAAAGGCAAATCAGCGCTACAAAGAAGTCTCGCTTCCCATTGGTCAAAAGGGCCATGCTGAATAAAGTGTCAAAACCAGAAATGCAGGACAGGCCATGGAGAAACGGGAGCCTGGCTACGCTGATGGGCGGGATGTAAATTGCCAACAGCCACTCTGGAGAAGTGCACGGTGTGTCCTGAAACATCTAAAAACTCAGCTTAGGGAGCATAGGGCACTTCCACTCATGGGCGTATAAATTGGGAAAACTAAAATCAGCAAGACACAGTCACCCCAAAGTTTAGGGCTGCCCTGTTGACAAGAACCTCCACTTCGTTACACCTTAAATATCCCAGGAAAGAGAAAAATGGATAAAGAAGTTGTGGTCCTTATGTACAATGGAATATCACTCAGCCATGAAATCAACGTCATAAGGCTAGTAGCAGCATGATGAGTGGATTTAGGTACGACGATTCTAAGTGAAATAAGTCACACAGAAAAAGACACTTATCATAAGATATCACTTATAGAGGGAATGTAAAAACCGCTACCCTTGAACTGAATTACAAAACAGAATAGAGTCACACGTTTAGAAAACACACTATGGCTGCTTAACGGGAAAGGTGAGGTGGGGTGATGCATAAAACAAGGGTTTCAAATTATCTCAGATACCGTTCCATAAACCCAATATGTAATAGACAAGCCCTACTCCTTGCTCAATGAATTGGACTCAACACCCCCTATTCACCGCTCAAGAATATATCTGACTAGTAAGAATCTTGAAACCTATGCATTGATATCTCTCTGTAAGTGAGTCAAGTGGGTGTAAAGCGGCAAAATCACAGCAGTGAAAAGCAGGTAAACCCCATTATAAAAATCAATTACTTTTAAAAACCCGTGAAACAAAGACAGTGAAAGAGAGAGAAATTCTTACACAAGTCGTTCAGGGGCTGTGATGCCACCTGGATTGACCATATCTAGACCCACAGCTGATTGAGACATAACGGTGGACACTCTTGGGGCTGAGAGGTTTGGTGAGGTTGGGTGAGCAAACGCAGACTCTTTAAAGTAATACTGCGTGGTACCCATCCCATGGGTCCCAAATCTCCAGGTTCAAGGGCATCTTCCTACATCGAAAACATGCATGAGAAACCCAGAAGATGGTACACCGTGTGATCGGGAAAGGTTTCTAAAACGCACCTCATTTCTCATCTCCTTGTTCTCGGGTTCGTCATTCCAGCCGCTTTACTAGCAATCTCCCTCCTTGGAGAATCAGCACCTTTAACCTCCTGTTCCGTACAGGTTGCAATTTGTCCTGAGGATGAACGGAAAGAGGGGGAACCAATGAGAGACTAGCTCTAGGTGTTGGGACAGGCACAGGTCACTCTAATTTCCCATCAGGAAGAAGAATTAACCACAGGCTCAGCCTGCCGCCTGGGACGAGAATAGGACCTGAAGCACTCCTGCGCTTTTGCGGCCAGCTCCTAAGAAAGCGAGTTGAAAAATGGAGCTCAGGGGCACTGCAATTCACAAACCTGCAGACTTATAAATGTAGACTCTCGTCCACAAATATATTGAGGGAAGGCAACGAAGAGGATTTGAAAGCAAGGCAGAAATGCAGGAAACAGATTTCAGGAGGGAGATTCGAATCGCCTTTAAAGCACAGGAAAAGCGGCAAAACCTCGACAATGATGCCCTTGGCCAAAAAGGGCGTATGCGTTTTTTCCTGAATATACTCAGGAAAAAACGCATACGCCCTTTTTGGCCAAACAAGCAACCTGGAAAGGCAAATCAGCGCTACAAAGAAGTCTCGCTTCCCATCGGTCAAAAGGGCCATGCTGAATAAAGTGTCAAAACCAGAAATGCAGGACAGGCCATGGAGAAACGGGAGCCTGGCTACGCTGATGGGCGGGATGTAAATTGCCAACAGCCACTCTGGAGAAGTGCACGGTGTGTCCTGAAACATCTAAAAAACTCAGCTTAGGGAGCATAGGGCACTTCCACTCATGGGCGTATAAATTGGGAAAACTAAAAATCAGCAAGACACAGGCACCCCAAAGTTTAGGGCTGCTCTGTTGACAAGAACCTCCACTTCGTTACACCTTAAATATCCCAGGAAAGAGAAAAATGGATAAAGAAGTTGTGGTCCTTATGTACAATGGAATATCACTCAGCCATGAAATCAACGTCATAAGGCTAGTAGCAGCATGATGAGTGGATTTAGGTACGACGATTCTAAGTGAAATAAGTCACACAGAAAAAGACACTTATCATAAGATATGACTTATAGAGGGAATGTAAAAACCGCTACCCTTGAACTGAATTACAAAACAGAATAGAGTCACACGTTTAGAAAACACACTATGGCTGCTTAACGGGAAAGGTGAGGTGGGGTGATGCATAAAACAAGGGTTTCAAATTATCTCAGATACCGTTCCATAAACCCAATATGTAATAGACAAGCCCTACTCCTTGCTCAATGAATTGGACTCAACACCCCCTATTCACCGCTCAAGAATATATCTGACTAGTAAGAATCTTGAAACCTATGCATTGATATCTCTCTGTAAGTGAGTCAAGTGGGTGTAAAGCGGCAAAATCACAGCAGTGAAAAGCAGGTAAACCCCATTATAAAAATCAATTACTTTTAAAAACCCGTGAAACAAAGACAGTGAAAGAGAGAGAAATTCTTACACAAGTCGTTCAGGGGCTGTGATGCCACCTGGATTGACCATATCTAGACCCACAGCTGATTGAGACATAACGGTGGACACTCTTGGGGCTGAGAGGTTTGGTGAGGTTGGGTGAGCAAACGCAGACTCTTTAACGTAATACTGCGTGGTACCCATCCCATGGGTCCCAAATCTCCAGGTTCAAGGGCATCTTCCTACATCGAAAACATGCATGAGAAACCCAAAATATGGTACACCGTGTGATCGGGAAAGGTTTCTAAAACGCACCTGATTTCTCATCTCCTTGTTCTCGGGTTCGTCATTCCAGCCGCTTTACTAGCAATCTCCCTCCTTGGAGAATCAGCACCTTTAACCTCCTGTTCCGTACAGGTTGCAATTTGTCCTGAGGATGAACGGGAAGAGGGGGAACCAATGAGAGACTAGCTCTAGGTGTTGGGACAGGCACAGGTCACTCTAATTTCCCATCAGGAAGAAGAATTAACCACAGGCTCAGCCTGCCGCCTGGGACGAGAATAGGACCTGAAGCACTCCTGCGCTTTTGCGGCCAGCTCCCAAGAAAGCGAGTTGAAAAATGGAGCTCATGGGCACTGCAATTCACAAACCTGCAGACTTATAAATGTAGACTCTCGTCCACAAATATATTGAGGGAAGGCAACGAAGAGGATTTGAAAGCAAGGCAGAATTGCAGGAAACAGATTTCAGGAGGGAGATTCGAATCGCCTTTAAAGCACAGGAAAAGCGGCAAAACCTCGACAATGATGCCCTTGGCCAAAAAGGGCGTATGCGTTTTTTCCTGAATATATTCAGGAAAAAACGCATACGCCCTTTTTGGCCAACCAAGCAACCTGGAAAGGCAAATCAGCGCTACAAAGAAGTCTCGCTTCCCATCGGTCAAAAGGGCCATGCTGAATAAAGTGTCAAAACCAGAAATGCAGGACAGGCCATGGAGAAACGGGAGCCTGGCTACGCTGATGGGCGGGATGTAAATTGCCAACAGCCACTCTGGAGAAGTGCACGGTGTGTCCTGAAACATCTAAAAACTCAGCTTAGGGAGCATAGGGCACTTCCACTCATGGGCGTATAAATTGGGAAAACTAAAAATCAGCAAGACACAGTCACCCCAAAGTTTAGGGCTGCCCTGTTGACAAGAACCTCCACTTCGTTACACCTTAAATATCCCAGGAAAGAGAAAAATGGATAAAGAAGTTGTGGTCCTTATGTACAATGGAATATCACTCAGCCATGAAATCAACGTCATAAGGCTAGTAGCAGCATGATGAGTGGATTTAGGTACGACGATTCTAAGTGAAATAAGTCACACAGAAAAAGACACTTATCATAAGATATCACTTATAGAGGGAATGTAAAAACCGCTACCCTTGAACTGAATTACAAAACAGAATAGAGTCACACGTTTAGAAAACACACTATGGCTGCTTAACGGGAAAGGTGAGGTGGGGTGATGCATAAAACAAGGGTTTCAAATTATCTCAGATACCGTTCCATAAACCCAATATGTAATAGACAAGCCCTACTCCTTGCTCAATGAATTGGACTCAACACCCCCTATTCACCGCTCAAGAATATATCTGACTAGTAAGAATCTTGAAACCTATGCATTGATATCTCTCTGTAAGTGAGTCAAGTGGGTGTAAAGCGGCAAAATCACAGCAGTGAAAAGCAGGTAAACCCCATTATAAAAATCAATTACTTTTAAAAACCCGTGAAACAAAGACAGTGAAAGAGAGAGAAATTCTTACACAAGTCGTTCAGGGGCTGTGATGCCACCTGGATTGACCATATCTAGACCCACAGCTGATTGAGACATAACGGTGGACACTCTTGGGGCTGAGAGGTTTGGTGAGGTTGGGTGAGCAAACGCAGACTCTTTAAAGTAATACTGCGTGGTACCCATCCCATGGGTCCCAAATCTCCAGGTTCAAGGGCATCTTCCTACATCGAAAACATGCATGAGAAACCCAGAAGATGGTACACCGTGTGATCGGGAAAGGTTTCTAAAACGCACCTCATTTCTCATCTCCTTGTTCTCGGGTTCGTCATTCCAGCCGCTTTACTAGCAATCTCCCTCCTTGGAGAATCAGCACCTTTAACCTCCTGTTCCGTACAGGTTGCAATTTGTCCTGAGGATGAACGGAAAGAGGGGGAACCAATGAGAGACTAGCTCTAGGTGTTGGGACAGGCACAGGTCACTCTAATTTCCCATCAGGAAGAAGAATTAACCACAGGCTCAGCCTGCCGCCTGGGACGAGAATAGGACCTGAAGCACTCCTGCGCTTTTGCGGCCAGCTCCTAAGAAAGCGAGTTGAAAAATGGAGCTCAGGGGCACTGCAATTCACAAACCTGCAGACTTATAAATGTAGACTCTCGTCCACAAATATATTGAGGGAAGGCAACGAAGAGGATTTGAAAGCAAGGCAGAATTGCAGGAAACAGATTTCAGGAGGGAGATTCGAATCGCCTTTAAAGCACAGGAAAAGCGGCAAAACCTCGACAATGATGCCCTTGGCCAAAAAGGGCGTATGCGTTTTTTCCTGAATATATTCAGGAAAAAACGCATACGCCCTTTTTGGCCAACCAAGCAACCTGGAAAGGCAAATCAGCGCTACAAAGAAGTCTCGCTTCCCATCGGTCAAAAGGGCCATGCTGAATAAAGTGTCAAAACCAGAAATGCAGGACAGGCCATGGAGAAACGGGAGCCTGGCTACGCTGATGGGCGGGATGTAAATTGCCAACAGCCACTCTGGAGAAGTGCACGGTGTGTCCTGAAACATCTAAAAACTCAGCTTAGGGAGCATAGGGCACTTCCACTCATGGGCGTATAAATTGGGAAAACTAAAAATCAGCAAGACACAGTCACCCCAAAGTTTAGGGCTGCCCTGTTGACAAGAACCTCCACTTCGTTACACCTTAAATATCCCAGGAAAGAGAAAAATGGATAAAGAAGTTGTGGTCCTTATGTACAATGGAATATCACTCAGCCATGAAATCAACGTCATAAGGCTAGTAGCAGCATGATGAGTGGATTTAGGTACGACGATTCTAAGTGAAATAAGTCACACAGAAAAAGACACTTATCATAAGATATCACTTATAGAGGGAATGTAAAAACCGCTAACCTTGAACTGAATTACAAAACAGAATAGAGTCACACGTTTAGAAAACACACTATGGCTGCTTAACGGGAAAGGTGAGGTGGGGTGATGCATAAAACAAGGGTTTCAAATTATCTCAGATACCGTTCCATAAACCCAATATGTAATAGACAAGCCCTACTCCTTGCTCAATGAATTGGACTCAACACCCCCTATTCACCGCTAAAGAATATATCTGACTAGTAAGAATCTTGAAACCTATGCATTGATATCTCTCTGTAAGTGAGTCAAGTGGGTGTAAAGCGGCAAAATCACAGCAGTGAAAAGCAGGTAAACCCCATTATAAAAATCAATTACTTTTAAAAACCCGTGAAACAAAGACAGTGAAAGAGAGAGAAATTCTTACACAAGTCGTTCAGGGGCTGTGATGCCACCTGGATTGACCATATCTAGACCCACAGCTGATTGAGACATAACGGTGGACACTCTTGGGGCTGAGAGGTTTGGTGAGGTTGGGTGAGCAAACGCAGACTCTTTAACGTAATACTGCGTGGTACCCATCCCATGGGTCCCAAATCTCCAGGTTCAAGGGCATCTTCCTACATCGAAAACATGCATGAGAAACCCAAAATATGGTACACCGTGTGATCGGGAAAGGTTTCTAAAACGCACCTGATTTCTCATCTCCTTGTTCTCGGGTTCGTCATTCCAGCCGCTTTACTAGCAATCTCCCTCCTTGGAGAATCAGCACCTTTAACCTCCTGTTCCGTACAGGTTGCAATTTGTCCTGAGGATGAACGGAAAGAGGGGGAACCAATGAGAGACTAGCTCTAGGTGTTGGGACAGGCACAGGTCACTCTAATTTCCCATCAGGAAGAAGAATTAACCACAGGCTCAGCCTGCCGCCTGGGACGAGAATAGGACCTGAAGCACTCCTGCGCTTTTGCGGCCAGCTCCCAAGAAAGCGGGTTGAAAAATGGAGCTCAGGGGCACTGCAATTCACAAACCTGCAGACTTATAAATGTAGACTCTCGTCCACAAATATATTGAGGGAAGGCAACGAAGAGGATTTGAAAGCAAGGCAGAATTGCAGGAAACAGATTTCAGGAGGGAGATTCGAATCGCCTTTAAAGCACAGGAAAAGCGGCAAAACCTCGACAATGATGCCCTTGGCCAAAAAGGGCGTATGCGTTTTTTCCTGAATATATTCAGGAAAAAACGCATACGCCCTTTTTGGCCAACCAAGCAACCTGGAAAGGCAAATCAGCGCTACAAAGAAGTCTCGCTTCCCATTGGTCAAAAGGGCCATGCTGAATAAAGTGTCAAAACCAGAAATGCAGGACAGGCCATGGAGAAACGGGAGCCTGGCTACGCTGATGGGCGGGATGTAAATTGCCAACAGCCACTCTGGAGAAGTGCACGGTGTGTCCTGAAACATCTAAAAACTCAGCTTAGGGAGCATAGGGCACTTCCACTCATGGGCGTATAAATTGGGAAAACTAAAATCAGCAAGACACAGTCACCCCAAAGTTTAGGGCTGCCCTGTTGACAAGAACCTCCACTTCGTTACACCTTAAATATCCCAGGAAAGAGAAAAATGGATAAAGAAGTTGTGGTCCTTATGTACAATGGAATATCACTCAGCCATGAAATCAACGTCATAAGGCTAGTAGCAGCATGATGAGTGGATTTAGGTACGACGATTCTAAGTGAAATAAGTCACACAGAAAAAGACACTTATCATAAGATATCACTTATAGAGGGAATGTAAAAACCGCTACCCTTGAACTGAATTACAAAACAGAATAGAGTCACACGTTTAGAAAACACACTATGGCTGCTTAACGGGAAAGGTGAGGTGGGGTGATGCATAAAACAAGGGTTTCAAATTATCTCAGATACCGTTCCATAAACCCAATATGTAATAGACAAGCCCTACTCCTTGCTCAATGAATTGGACTCAACACCCCCTATTCACCGCTCAAGAATATATCTGACTAGTAAGAATCTTGAAACCTATGCATTGATATCTCTCTGTAAGTGAGTCAAGTGGGTGTAAAGCGGCAAAATCACAGCAGTGAAAAGCAGGTAAACCCCATTATAAAAATCAATTACTTTTAAAAACCCGTGAAACAAAGACAGTGAAAGAGAGAGAAATTCTTACACAAGTCGTTCAGGGGCTGTGATGCCACCTGGATTGACCATATCTAGACCCACAGCTGATTGAGACATAACGGTGGACACTCTTGGGGCTGAGAGGTTTGGTGAGGTTGGGTGAGCAAACGCAGACTCTTTAAAGTAATACTGCGTGGTACCCATCCCATGGGTCCCAAATCTCCAGGTTCAAGGGCATCTTCCTACATCGAAAACATGCATGAGAAACCCAGAAGATGGTACACCGTGTGATCGGGAAAGGTTTCTAAAACGCACCTCATTTCTCATCTCCTTGTTCTCGGGTTCGCCATTCCAGCCGCTTTACTAGCAATCTCCCTCCTTGGAGAATCAGCACCTTTAACCTCCTGTTCCGTACAGGTTGCAATTTGTCCTGAGGATGAACGGAAAGAGGGGGAACCAATGAGAGACTAGCTCTAGGTGTTGGGACAGGCACAGGTCACTCTAATTTCCCATCAGGAAGAAGAATTAACCACAGGCTCAGCCTGCCGCCTGGGACGAGAATAGGACCTGAAGCACTCCTGCGCTTTTGCGGCCAGCTCCTAAGAAAGCGAGTTGAAAAATGGAGCTCAGGGGCACTGCAATTCACAAACCTGCAGACTTATAAATGTAGACTCTCGTCCACAAATATATTGAGGGAAGGCAACGAAGAGGATTTGAAAGCAAGGCAGAAATGCAGGAAACAGATTTCAGGAGGGAGATTCGAATCGCCTTTAAAGCACAGGAAAAGCGGCAAAACCTCGACAATGATGCCCTTGGCCAAAAAGGGCGTATGCGTTTTTTCCTGAATATACTCAGGAAAAAACGCATACGCCCTTTTTGGCCAACCAAGCAACCTGGAAAGGCAAATCAGCGCTACAAAGAAGTCTCGCTTCCCATTGGTCAAAAGGGCCATGCTGAATAAAGTGTCAAAACCAGAAATGCAGGACAGGCCATGGAGAAACGGGAGCCTGGCTACGCTGATGGGCGGGATGTAAATTGCCAACAGCCACTCTGGAGAAGTGCACGGTGTGTCCTGAAACATTTAAAACTCAGCTTAGGGAGCATAGGGCACTTCCACTCATGGGCGTATAAATTGGGAAAACTAAAAATCAGCAAGACACAGGCACCCCAAAGTTTAGGGCTGCTCTGTTGACAAGAACCTCCACTTCGTTACACCTTAAATATCCCAGGAAAGAGAAAAATGGATAAAGAAGTTGTGGTCCTTATGTACAATAGAATATCACTCACCCATGAAATCAACGTCATAAGGCTAGTAGCAGCATGATGAGTGGATTTAGGTACGACGATTCTAAGTGAAATAAGTCACACAGAAAAAGACACTTATCATAAGATATCACTTATAGAGGGAATGTAAAAACCGCTACCCTTAAACTGAATTACAAAACAGAATAGAGTCACACGTTTAGAAAACACACTATGGCTGCTTAACGGGAAAGGTGAGGTGGGGTGATGCATAAAACAAGGGTTTCAAATTATCTCAGATACCGTTCCATAAACCCAATATGTAATAGACAAGCCCTACTCCTTGCTCAATGAATTGGACTCAACACCCCCTATTCACCGCTCAAGAATATATCTGACTAGTAAGAATCTTGAAACCTATGCATTGATATCTCTCTGTAAGTGAGTCAAGTGGGTGTAAAGCGGCAAAATCACAGCAGTGAAAAGCAGGTAAACCCCATTATAAAAATCAATTACTTTTAAAAACCCGTGAAACAAAGACAGTGAAAGAGAGAGAAATTCTTACACAAGTCGTTCAGGGGCTGTGATGCCACCTGGATTGACCATATCTAGACCCACAGCTGATTGAGACATAACGGTGGACACTCTTGGGGCTGAGAGGTTTGGTGAGGTTGGGTGAGCAAACGCAGACTCTTTAAAGTAATACTGCGTGGTACCCATCCCATGGGTCCCAAATCTCCAGGTTCAAGGGCATCTTCCTACATCGAAAACATGCATGAGAAACCCAGAAGATGGTACACCGTGTGATCGGGAAAGGTTTCTAAAACGCACCTCATTTCTCATCTCCTTGTTCTCGGGTTCGCCATTCCAGCCGCTTTACTAGCAATCTCCCTCCTTGGAGAATCAGCACCTTTAACCTCCTGTTCCGTACAGGTTGCAATTTGTCCTGAGGATGAACGGAAAGAGGGGGAACCAATGAGAGACTAGCTCTAGGTGTTGGGACAGGCACAGGTCACTCTAATTTCCCATCAGGAAGAAGAATTAACCACAGGCTCAGCCTGCCGCCTGGGACGAGAATAGGACCTGAAGCACTCCTGCGCTTTTGCGGCCAGCTCCTAAGAAAGCGAGTTGAAAAATGGAGCTCAGGGGCACTGCAATTCACAAACCTGCAGACTTATAAATGTAGACTCTCGTCCACAAATATATTGAGGGAAGGCAACGAAGAGGATTTGAAAGCAAGGCAGAAATGCAGGAAACAGATTTCAGGAGGGAGATTCGAATCGCCTTTAAAGCACAGGAAAAGCGGCAAAACCTCGACAATGATGCCCTTGGCCAAAAAGGGCGTATGCGTTTTTTCCTGAATATACTCAGGAAAAAACGCATACGCCCTTTTTGGCCAACCAAGCAACCTGGAAAGGCAAATCAGCGCTACAAAGAAGTCTCGCTTCCCATTGGTCAAAAGGGCCATGCTGAATAAAGTGTCAAAACCAGAAATGCAGGACAGGCCATGGAGAAACGGGAGCCTGGCTACGCTGATGGGCGGGATGTAAATTGCCAACAGCCACTCTGGAGAAGTGCACGGTGTGTCCTGAAACATTTAAAACTCAGCTTAGGGAGCATAGGGCACTTCCACTCATGGGCGTATAAATTGGGAAAACTAAAAATCAGCAAGACACAGGCACCCCAAAGTTTAGGGCTGCTCTGTTGACAAGAACCTCCACTTCGTTACACCTTAAATATCCCAGGAAAGAGAAAAATGGATAAAGAAGTTGTGGTCCTTATGTACAATAGAATATCACTCACCCATGAAATCAACGTCATAAGGCTAGTAGCAGCATGATGAGTGGATTTAGGTACGACGATTCTAAGTGAAATAAGTCACACAGAAAAAGACACTTATCATAAGATATGACTTATAGAGGGAATGTAAAAACCGCTACCCTTAAACTGAATTACAAAACAGAATAGAGTCACACGTTTAGAAAACACACTATGGCTGCTTAACGGGAAAGGTGAGGTGGGGTGATGCATAAAACAAGGGTTTCAAATTATCTCAGATACCGTTCCATAAACCCAATATGTAATAGACAAGCCCTACTCCTTGCTCAATGAATTGGACTCAACACCCCCTATTCACCGCTCAAGAATATATCTGACTAGTAAGAATCTTGAAACCTATGCATTGATATCTCTCTGTAAGTGAGTCAAGTGGGTGTAAAGCGGCAAAATCACAGCAGTGAAAAGCAGGTAAACCCCATTATAAAAATCAATTACTTTTAAAAACCCGTGAAACAAAGACAGTGAAAGAGAGAGAAATTCTTACACAAGTCGTTCAGGGGCTGTGATGCCACCTGGATTGACCATATCTAGACCCACAGCTGATTGAGACATAACGGTGGACACTCTTGGGGCTGAGAGGTTTGGTGAGGTTGGGTGAGCAAACGCAGACTCTTTAAAGTAATACTGCGTGGTACCCATCCCATGGGTCCCAAATCTCCAGGTTCAAGGGCATCTTCCTACATCGAAAACATGCATGAGAAACCCAGAAGATGGTACACCGTGTGATCGGGAAAGGTTTCTAAAACGCACCTCATTTCTCATCTCCTTGTTCTCGGGTTCGCCATTCCAGCCGCTTTACTAGCAATCTCCCTCCTTGGAGAATCAGCACCTTTAACCTCCTGTTCCGTACAGGTTGCAATTTGTCCTGAGGATGAACGGAAAGAGGGGGAACCAATGAGAGACTAGCTCTAGGTGTTGGGACAGGCACAGGTCACTCTAATTTCCCATCAGGAAGAAGAATTAACCACAGGCTCAGCCTGCCGCCTGGGACGAGAATAGGACCTGAAGCACTCCTGCGCTTTTGCGGCCAGCTCCCAAGAAAGCGGGTTGAAAAATGGAGCTCAGGGGCACTGCAATTCACAAACCTGCAGACTTATAAATGTAGACTCTCGTCCACAAATATATTGAGGGTAGGCAACGAAAAGGATTTGAAAGCAAGGCAGAATTGCAGGAAACAGATTTCAGGAGGGAGATTCGAATCGCCTTTAAAGCACAGGAAAAGCGGCAAAACCTCGACAATGATGCCCTTGGCCAAAAAGGGCGTATGCGTTTTTTCCTGAATATATTCAGGAAAAAACGCATACGCCCTTTTTGGCCAACCAAGCAACCTGGAAAGACAAATCAGCGCTACAAAGAAGTCTCGCTTCCCATCGGTCAAAAGGGCCATGCTGAATAAAGTGTCAAAACCAGAAATGCAGGACAGGCCATGGAGAAACGGGAACCTGGCTACGCTGATGGGCGGGATGTAAATTGCCAACAGCCACTCTGGAGAAGTGCACGGTGTGTCCTGAAACATCTAAAAAACTCAGCTTAGGGACCATAGGGCACTTCCACTCATGGGCGTATAAATTGGGAAAACTAAAAATCAGCAAGACACAGGCACCCCAATGTTTAGGGCTGCTCTGTTGACAAGAACCTCCACTTCGTTACACCTTAAATATCCCAGGAAAGAGAAAAATGGATAAAGAAGTTGTGGTCCTTATGTACAATGGAATATCACTCAGCCATGAAATCAACGTCATAAGGCTAGTAGCAGCATGATGAGTGGATTTAGGTACGACGATTCTAAGTGAAATAAGTCACACAGAAAAAGACACTTATCATAAGATATCACTTATAGAGGGAATGTAAAAACCGCTACCCTTGAACTGAATTACAAAACAGAATAGAGTCACACGTTTAGAAAACACACTATGGCTGCTTAACGGGAAAGGTGAGGTGGGGTGATGCATAAAACAAGGGTTTCAAATTATCTCAGATACCGTTCCATAAACCCAATATGTAATAGACAAGCCCTACTCCTTGCTCAATGAATTGGACTCAACACCCCCTATTCACCGCTCAAGAATATATCTGACTAGTAAGAATCTTGAAACCTATGCATTGATATCTCTCTGTAAGTGAGTCAAGTGGGTGTAAAGCGGCAAAATCACAGCAGTGAAAAGCAGGTAAACCCCATTATAAAAATCAATTACTTTTAAAAACCCGTGAAACAAAACAGTGAAAGAGAGAGAAATTCTTACACAAGTCGTTCAGGGGCTGTGATGCCACCTGGATTGACCATATCTAGACCCACAGCTGATTGAGACATAACGGTGGACACTCTTGGGGCTGAGAGGTTTGGTGAGGTTGGGTGAGCAAACGCAGACTCTTTAAAGTAATACTGCGTGCTACCCATCCCATGGGTCCCAAATCTCCAGGTTCAAGGGCATCTTCCTACATCGAAAACATGCATGAGAAACCCAGAAGATGGTACACCGTGTGATCGGGAAAGGTTTCTAAAACGCACCTCATTTCTCATCTCCTTGTTCTCGGGTTCGCCATTCCAGCCGCTTTACTAGCAATCTCCCTCCTTGGAGAATCAGCACCTTTAACCTCCTGTTCCGTACAGGTTGCAATTTGTCCTGAGGATGAACGGAAAGAGGGGGAACCAATGAAAGACTAGCTCTAGGTGTTGGGACAGGCACAGGTCACTCTAATTTCCCATCAGGAAGAAGAATTAACCACAGGCTCAGCCTGCCGCCTGGGACGAGAATAGGACCTGAAGCACTCCTGCGCTTTTGCGGCCAGCTCCCAAGAAAGCGAGTTGAAAAATGGAGCTCAGGGGCACTGCAATTCACAAACCTGCAGACTTATAAATGTAGACTCTCGTCCACGAATATATTGAGGGAAGGCAACGAAAAGGATTTGAAAGCAAGGCAGAATTGCAGGAAACAGATTTCAGGAGGGAGATTCGAATCGCCTTTAAAGCACAGGAAAAGCGGCAAAACCTCGACAATGATGCCCTTGGCCAAAAAGGGCGTATGCGTTTTTTCCTGAATATACTCAGGAAAAAACGCATACGCCCTTTTTGGCCAACCAAGCAACCTGGAAAGGCAAATCAGCGCTACAAAGAAGTCTCGCTTCCCATCGGTCAAAAGGGCCATGCTGAATAAAGTGTCAAAACCAGAAATGCAGGACAGGCCATGGAGAAACGGGAGCCTGGCTACGCTGATGGGCGGGATGTAAATTGCCAACAGCCACTCTGGAGAAGTGCACGGTGTGTCCTGAAACATCTAAAAACTCAGCTTAGGGAGCATAGGGCACTTCCACTCATGGGCGTATAAATTGGGAAAACTAAAAATCAGCAAGACACAGTCACCCCAAAGTTTAGGGCTGCCCTGTTGACAAGAACCTCCACTTCGTTACACCTTAAATATCCCAGGAAAGAGAAAAATGGATAAAGAAGTTGTGGTCCTTATGTACAATGGAATATCACTCAGCCATGAAATCAACGTCATAAGGCTAGTAGCAGGATGATGAGTGGATTTAGGTACGACGATTCTAAGTGAAATAAGTCACACAGAAAAAGACACTTATCATAAGATATGACTTATAGAGGGAATGTAAAAACCGCTACCCTTGAACTGAATTACAAAACAGAATAGAGTCACACGTTTAGAAAACACACTATGGCTGCTTAACGGGAAAGGTGAGGTGGGGTGATGCATAAAACAAGGGTTTCAAATTATCTCAGATACCGTTCCATAAACCCAATATGTAATAGACAAGCCCTACTCCTTGCTCAATGAATTGGACTCAACACCCCCTATTCACCGCTCAAGAATATATCTGACTAGTAAGAATCTTGAAACCTATGCATTGATATCTCTCTGTAAGTGAGTCAAGTGGGTGTAAAGCGGCAAAATCACAGCAGTGAAAAGCAGGTAAACCCCATTATAAAAATCAATTACTTTTAAAAACCCGTGAAACAAAGACAGTGAAAGAGAGAGAAATTCTTACACAAGTCGTTCAGGGGCTGTGATGCCACCTGGATTGACCATATCTAGACCCACAGCTGATTGAGACATAACGGTGGACACTCTTGGGGCTGAGAGGTTTGGTGAGGTTGGGTGAGCAAACGCAGACTCTTTAAAGTAATACTGCGTGGTACCCATCCCATGGGTCCCAAATCTCCAGGTTCAAGGGCATCTTCCTACATCGAAAATATGCATGAGAAACCCAGAATATGGTACACCGTGTGATCGGGAAAGGTTTCTAAAACGCACCTCATTTCTCATCTCTTTGTTCTCGGGTTCGCCATTCCAGCCGCTTTACTAGCAATCTCCCTCCTTGGAGAATCAGCACCTTTAACCTCCTGTTCCGTACAGGTTGCAATTTGTCCTGAGGATGAACGGAAAGAGGGGGAACCAATGAGAGACTAGCTCTAGGTGTTGGGACAGGCACAGGTCACTCTAATTTCCCATCAGGAAGAAGAATTAACCACAGGCTCAGCCTGCCGCCTGGGACGAGAATAGGACCTGAAGCACTCCTGCGCTTTTGCGGCCAGCTCCAGGAAAGCGAGTTGAAAAATGGAGCTCAGGGGCACTGCAATTCACAAACCTGCAGACTTATAAATGTAGACTCTCGTCCACAAATATATTGAGGGAAGGCAACGAAAAGGATTTGAAAGCAAGGCAGAATTGCAGGAAACAGATTTCAGGAGGGAGATTCGAATCGCCTTTAAAGCACAGGAAAAGCGGCAAAACCTCGACAATGATGCCCTTGGCCAAAAAGGGCGTATGCGTTTTTTCCTGAATATATTCAGGAAAAAACGCATACGCCCTTTTTGGCCAACCAAGCAACCTGGAAAGGCAAATCAGCGCTACAAAGAAGTCTCGCTTCCCATCGGTCAAAAGGGCCATGCTGAATAAAGTGTCAAAACCAGAAATGCAGGACAGGCCATGGAGAAACGGGAGCCTGGCTACGCTGATGGGCGGGATGTAAATTGCCAACAGCCACTCTGGAGAAGTGCACGGTGTGTCCTGAAACATCTAAAAAACTCAGCTTAGGGAGCATAGGGCAATTCCACTCATGGGCGTATAAATTGGGAAAACTAAAAATCAGCAAGACACAGGCACCCCAAAGTTTAGGGCTGCTCTGTTGACAAGAACCTCCACTTCGTTACACCTTAAATATCCCAGGAAAGAGAAAAATGAATAAAGAAGTTGTGGTCCTTATGTACAATGGAATATCACTCAGCCATAAAATCAACGTCATAAGGCTAGTAGCAGCATGATGAGTGGATTTAGGTACGACGATTCTAAGTGAAATAAGTCACACAGAAAAAGACACTTATCATAAGATATCACTTATAGAGCGAATGTAAAATCCGCTACCCTTGAACTGAATTACAAAACAGAATAGAGTCACACGTTTAGAAAACACACTATGGCTGCTTAACGGGAAAGTTGAGGAGGGGTGATGCATAAAACAAGGGTTTCAAATTATCTCAGATACCGTTCCATAAACCCAATATGTAATAGACAAGCCCTACTCCTTGCTCAATGAATTGGAATCAACACCCCCTATTCACCGCTCAAGAATATATCTGACTAGTAAGAATCTTGAAACCTATGCATTGATATCTCTCTGTAAGTGAGTCAAGTGGGTGTAAAGCGGCAAAATCACAGCAGTGAAAAGCAGGTAAACCCCATTATAAAAATCAATTACTTTTAAAAACCCGTGAAACAAAGACAGTGAAAGAGAGAGAAATTCTTACACAAGTCGTTCAGGGGCTGTGATGCCACCTGGATTGACCATATCTAGACCCACAGCTGATTGAGACATAACGGTGGACACTCTTGGGGCTGAGAGGTTTGGTGAGGTTGGGTGAGCAAACGCAGACTCTTTAAAGTAATACTGCGTGGTACCCATCCCATGGGTCCCAAATCTCCAGGTTCAAGGGCATCTTCCTACATCGAAAACATGCATGAGAAACCCAGAAGATGGTACACCGTGTGATCGGGAAAGGTTTCTAAAACGCACCTAATTTCTCATCTCCTTGTTCTCGGGTTCGCCATTCCAGCCGCTTTACTAGCAATCTCCCTCCTTGGAGAATCAGCACCTTTAACCTCCTGTTCCGTACAGGTTGCAATTTGTCCTGAGGATGAACGGAAAGAGGGGGAAAAAATGAGAGGCTAGCTCTAGGTGTTGGGACAGGCACAGGTCACTCTAATTTCCCATCAGGAAGAAGAATTAACCACAGGCTCAGCCTGCCGCCTGGGACGAGAATAGGACATGAAGCACTCCTGCGCTTTTGCGGCCAGCTCCCAAGAAAGCGAGTTGAAAAATGGAGCTCAGGGGCACTGCAATTCACAAACCTGCAGACTTATAAATGTAGACTCTCGTCCACAAATATATTGAGGGAAGGCAACGAAGAGGATTTGAAAGCAAGGCAGAATTGCAGGAAACAGATTTCAGGAGGGAGATTCGAATCGCCTTTAAAGCACAGGAAAAGCGGCAAAACCTCGACAATGATGCCCTTGGCCAAAAAGGGCGTATGCGTTTTTTCCTGAATATATTCAGGAAAAAACGCATACGCCCTTTTTGGCCAACCAAGCAACCTGGAAAGGCAAATCAGCGCTACAAAGAAGTCTCGCTTCCCATCGGTCAAAAGGGCCATGCTGAATAAAGTGTCAAAACCAGAAATGCAGGACAGGCCATGGAGAAACGGGAGCCTGGCTACGCTGATGGGCGGGATGTAAATTGCCAACAGCCACTCTGGAGAAGTGCACGGTGTGTCCTGAAACATCTAAAAAACTCAGCTTAGGGAGCATAGGGCACTTCCACTCATGGGCGTATAAATTGGGAAAACTAAAAATCAGCAAGACACAGGCACCCCAAAGTTTAGGGCTGCTCTGTTGACAAGAACCTCCACTTCGTTACACCTTAAATATCCCAGGAAAGAGAAAAATGGATAAAGAAGTTGTGGTCCTTATGTACAATGGAATATCACTCAGCCATGAAATCAACGTCATAAGGCTAGTAGCAGCATGATGAGTGGATTTAGGTACGACGATTCTAAGTGAAATAAGTCACACAGAAAAAGACACTTATCATAAGATACCACTTATAGAGGGAATGTAAAAACCGCTACCCTTGAACTGAATTACAAAACAGAATAGAATCACACGTTTAGAAAACACACTATGGCTGCTTAACGGGAAAGGTGAGGTGGGGTGATGCATAAAACAAGGGTTTCAAATTATCTCAGATACCGTTCCATAAACCCAATATGTAATAGACAAGCCCTACTCCTTGCTCAATGAATTGGACTCAACACCCCCTATTCACCGCTCAAGAATATATCTGACTAGTAAGAATCTTGAAACCTATGCATTGATATCTCTCTGTAAGTGAGTCAAGTGGGTGTAAAGCGGCAAAATCACAGCAGTGAAAAGCAGGTAAACCCCATTATAAAAATCAATTACTTTTAAAAACCCGTGAAACAAAGACAGTGAAAGAGAGAGAAATTCTTACACAAGTCGTTCAGGGGCTGTGATGCCACCTGGATTGACCATATCTAGACCCACAGCTGATTGAGACATAACGGTGGACACTCTTGGGGCTGAGAGGTTTGGTGAGGTTGGGTGAGCAAACGCAGACTCTTTAAAGTAATACTGCGTGGTACCCATCCCATGGGTCCCAAATCTCCAGGTTCAAGGGCATCTTCCTACATCGAAAACATGCATGAGAAACCCAGAAGATGGTACACCGTGTGATCGGGAAAGGTTTCTAAAACGCACCTAATTTCTCATCTCCTTGTTCTCGGGTTCGCCATTCCAGCCGCTTTACTAGCAATCTCCCTCCTTGGAGAATCAGCACCTTTAACCTCCTGTTCCGTACAGGTTGCAATTTGTCCTGAGGATGAACGGAAAGAGGGGGAACCAATGAGAGACTAGCTCTAGGTGCTGGGACAGGCACAGGTCACTCTAATTTCCCATCAGGAAGAAGAATTAACCACAGGCTCAGCCTGCCGCCTGGGACGAGAATAGGACATGAAGCACTCCTGCGCTTTTGCGGCCAGCTCCCAAGAATGCGAGTTGAAAAATGGAGCTCAGGGGCACTGCAATTCACAAACCTGCAGACTTATAAATGTAGACTCTCGTCCACAAATATATTGAGGTAAGGCAACGAAGAGGATTTGAAAGCAAGGCAGAATTGCAGGAAACAGATTTCAGGAGGGAGATTCGAATCGCCTTTAAAGCACAGGAAAAGCGGCAAAACCTCGACAATGATGCCCTTGGCCAAAAAGGGCGTATGCGTTTTTTCCTGAATATATTCAGGAAAAAACGCATACGCCCTTTTTGGCCAACCAAGCAACCTGGAAAGGCAAATCAGCGCTACAAAGAAGTCTCGCTTCCCATCGGTCAAAAGGGCCATGCTGAATAAAGTGTCAAAACCAGAAATGCAGGACAGGCCATGGAGAAACGGGAGCCTGGCTACGCTGATGGGCGGGATGTAAATTGCCAACAGCCACTCTGGAGAAGTGCACGGTGTGTCCTGAAACATCTAAAAAACTCAGCTTAGGGAGCATAGGGCACTTCCACTCATGGGCGTATAAATTGGGAAAACTAAAAATCAGCAAGACACAGGCACCCCAAAGTTTAGGGCTGCTCTGTTGACAAGAACCTCCACTTCGTTACACCTTAAATATCCCAGGAAAGAGAAAAATGGATAAAGAAGTTGTGGTCCTTATGTACAATGGAATATCACTCAGCCATGAAATCAACGTCATAAGGCTAGTAGCAGCATGATGAGTGGATTTAGGTACGACGATTCTAAGTGAAATAAGTCACACAGAAAAAGACACTTATCATAAGATATCACTTATAGAGGGAATGTAAAAACCGCTACCCTTGAACTGAATTACAAAACAGAATAGAGTCACACGTTTAGAAAACACACTATGGCTGCTTAACGGGAAAGGTGAGGTGGGGTAATGCATAAAACAAGGGTTTCAAATTATCTCAGATACCGTTCCATAAACCCAATATGTAATAGAGAAGCCCTACTCCTTGCTCAATGAATTGGACTCAACACCCCCTATTCACCGCTCAAGAATATATCTGACTAGTAAGAATCTTGAAACCTATGCATTGATATCTCTCTGTAAGTGAGTCAAGTGGGTGTAAAGCGGCAAAATCACAGCAGTGAAAAGCAGGTAAACCCCATTATAAAAATCAATTACTTTTAAAAACCCGTGAAACAAAGACAGTGAAAGAGAGAGAAATTCTTACACAAGTCGTTCAGGGGCTGTGATGCCACCTGGATTGACCATATCTAGACCCACAGCTGATTGAGACATAACGGTGGACCCTCTTGGGGCTGAGAGGTTTGGTGAGGTTGGGTGAGCAAACGCAGACTCTTTAAAGTAATACTGCGTGGTACCCATCCCATGGGTCCCAAATCTCCAGGTTCAAGGGCATCTTCCTACATCGAAAACATCCATGAGAAACCCAGAAGATGGTACACCGTGTGATCGGGAAAGGTTTCTAAAACGCACCTCATTTCTCATCTCCTTGTTCTCGGGTTCGCCATTCCAGCCGCTTTACTAGCAATCTCCCTCCTTGGAGAATCAGCACCTTTAACTTCCTGTTCCGTACAGGTTGCAATTTGTCCTGAGGATGAACGGAAAGAGGGGGAACCAATGAGAGACTAGCTCTAGGTGTTGGGACAGGCACAGGTCACTCTAATTTCCCATCAGGAAGAAGAATTAACCACAGGCTCAGCCTGCCGCCTGGGACGAGAATAGGACCTGAAGCACTCCTGCGCTTTTGCGGCCAGCTCCCAAGAAAGCGGGTTGAAAAATGGAGCTCAGGGGCACTGCAATTCACAAACCTGCAGACTTATAAATGTAGACTCTCGTCCACAAATATATTGAGGGAAGGCAACGAAGAGGATTTGAAAGCAAGGCAGAATTGCAGGAAACAGATTTCAGGAGGGAGATTCGAATCGCCTTTAAAGCACAGGAAAAGCGGCAAAACCTCGACAATGATGCCCTTGGCCAAAAAGGGCGTATGCGTTTTTTCCTGAATATATTCAGGAAAAAACGCATACGCCCTTTTTGGCCAACCAAGCAACCTGGAAAGGCAAATCAGCGCTACAAAGAAGTCTCGCTTCCCATCGGTCAAAAGGGCCATGCTGAATAAAGTGTCAAAACCAGAAATGCAGGACAGGCCATGGAGAAACGGGAGCCTGGCTACGCTGATGGGCGGGATGTAAATTGCCAACAGCCACTCTGGAGAAGTGCACGGTGTGTCCTGAAACATCTAAAAACTCAGCTTAGGGAGCATAGGGCACTTCCACTCATGGGCGTATAAATTGGGAAAACTAAAATCAGCAAGACACAGTCACCCCAAAGTTTAGGGCTGCCCTGTTGACAAGAACCTCCACTTCGTTACACCTTAAATATCCCAGGAAAGAGAAAAATGGATAAAGAAGTTGTGGTCCTTATGTACAATGGAATATCACTCAGCCATGAAATCAACGTCATAAGGCTAGTAGCAGCATGATGAGTGGATTTAGGTACGACGATTCTAAGTGAAATAAGTCACACAGAAAAAGACACTTATCATAAGATATCACTTATAGAGGGAATGTAAAAACCGCTACCCTTGAACTGAATTACAAAACAGAATAGAGTCACACGTTTAGAAAACACACTATGGCTGCTTAACGGGAAAGGTGAGGTGGGGTAATGCATAAAACAAGGGTTTCAAATTATCTCAGATACCGTTCCATAAACCCAATATGTAATAGACAAGCCCTACTCCTTGCTCAATGAATTGGACTCAACACCCCCTATTCACCGCTCAAGAATATATCTGACTAGTAAGAATCTTGAAACCTATGCATTGATATCTCTCTGTAAGTGAGTCAAGTGGGTGTAAAGCGGCAAAATCACAGCAGTGAAAAGCAGGTAAACCCCATTATAAAAATCAATTACTTTTAAAAACCCGTGAAACAAAGACAGTGAAAGAGAGAGAAATTCTTACACAAGTCGTTCAGGGGCTGTGATGCCACCTGGATTGACCATATCTAGACCCACAGCTGATTGAGACATAAGGGTGGACACTCTTGGGGCTGAGAGGTTTGGTGAGGTTGGGTGAGCAAACGCAGACTCTTTAAAGTAATACTGCGTGGTACCCATCCCATGGGTCCCAAATCTCCAGGTTCAAGGGCATCTTCCTACATCGAAAACATGCATGAGAAACCCAGAAGATGGTACACCGTGTGATCGGGAAAGGTTTCTAAAACGCACCTCATTTCTCATCTCCTTGTTCTCGGGTTCGCCATTCCAGCCGCTTTACTAGCAATCTCCCTCCTTGGAGAATCAGCACCTTTAACCTCCTGTTCCGTACAGGTTGCAATTTGTCCTGAGGATGAACGGAAAGAGGGGGAACCAATGAGAGACTAGCTCTAGGTGTTGGGACAGGCACAGGTCACTCTAATTTCCCATCAGGAAGAAGAATTAACCACAGGCTCAGCCTGCCGCCTGGGACGAGAATAGGACCTGAAGCACTCCTGCGCTTTTGCGGCCAGCTCCTAAGAAAGCGAGTTGAAAAATGGAGCTCAGGGGCACTGCAATTCACAAACCTGCAGACTTATAAATGTAGACTCTCGTCCACAAATATATTGAGGGAAGGCAACGAAGAGGATTTGAAAGCAAGGCAGAATTGCAGGAAACAGATTTCAGGAGGGAGATTCGAATCGCCTTTAAAGCACAGGAAAAGCGGCAAAACCTCGACAATGATGCCCTTGGCCAAAAAGGGCGTATGCGTTTTTTCCTGAATATATTCAGGAAAAAACGCATACGCCCTTTTTGGCCAACCAAGCAACCTGGAAAGACAAATCAGCGCTACAAAGAAGTCTCGCTTCCCATCGGTCAAAAGGGCCATGCTGAATAAAGTGTCAAAACCAGCAATGCAGGACAGGCCATGGAGAAACGGGAGCCTGGCTACGCTGATGGGCGGGATGTAAATTGCCAACAGCCACTCTGGAGAAGTGCACGGTGTGTCCTGAAACATCTAAAAAACTCAGCTTAGGGAGCATAGGGCACTTCCACTCATGGGCGTATAAATTGGGAAAACTAAAAATCAGCAAGACACAGGCACCCCAAAGTTTAGGGCTGCTCTGTTGACAAGAACCTCCACTTCGTTACACCTTAAATATCCCAGGAAAGAGAAAAATGGATAAAGAAGTTGTGGTCCTTATGTACAATGGAATATCACTCAGCCATGAAATCAACGTCATAAGGCTAGTAGCAGCATGATGAGTGGATTTAGGTACGACGATTCTAAGTGAAATAAGTCACACAGAAAAAGACACTTATCATAAGATATCACTTATAGAGGGAATGTAAAAACCGCTACCCTTGAACTGAATTACAAAACAGAATAGAGTCACACGTTTAGAAAACACACTATGGCTGCTTAACGGGAAAGGTGAGGTGGGGTAATGCATAAAACAAGGGTTTCAAATTATCTCAGATACCGTTCCATAAACCCAATATGTAATAGAGAAGCCCTACTCCTTGCTCAATGAATTGGACTCAACACCCCCTATTCACCGCTCAAGAATATATCTGACTAGTAAGAATCTTGAAACCTATGCATTGATATCTCTCTGTAAGTGAGTCAAGTGGGTGTAAAGCGGCAAAATCACAGCAGTGAAAAGCAGGTAAACCCCATTATAAAAATCAATTACTTTTAAAAACCCGTGAAACAAAGACAGTGAAAGAGAGAGAAATTCTTACACAAGTCGTTCAGGGGCTGTGATGCCACCTGGATTGACCATATCTAGACCCACAGCTGATTGAGACATAAGGGTGGACACTCTTGGGGCTGAGAGGTTTGGTGAGGTTGGGTGAGCAAACGCAGACTCTTTAAAGTAATACTGCGTGGTACCCATCCCATGGGTCCCAAATCTCCAGGTTCAAGGGCATCTTCCTACATCGAAAACATGCATGAGAAACCCAGAAGATGGTACACCGTGTGATCGGGAAAGGTTTCTAAAACGCACCTCATTTCTCATCTCCTTGTTCTCGGGTTCGCCATTCCAGCCGCTTTACTAGCAATCTCCCTCCTTGGAGAATCAGCACCTTTAACCTCCTGTTCCGTACAGGTTGCAATTTGTCCTGAGGATGAACGGAAAGAGGGGGAACCAATGAGAGACTAGCTCTAGGTGTTGGGACAGGCACAGGTCACTCTAATTTCCCATCAGGAAGAAGAATTAACCACAGGCTCAGCCTGCCGCCTGGGACGAGAATAGGACCTGAAGCACTCCTGCGCTTTTGCGGCCAGCTCCTAAGAAAGCGAGTTGAAAAATGGAGCTCAGGGGCACTGCAATTCACAAACCTGCAGACTTATAAATGTAGACTCTCGTCCACAAATATATTGAGGGAAGGCAACGAAGAGGATTTGAAAGCAAGGCAGAATTGCAGGAAACAGATTTCAGGAGGGAGATTCGAATCGCCTTTAAAGCACAGGAAAAGCGGCAAAACCTCGACAATGATGCCCTTGGCCAAAAAGGGCGTATGCGTTTTTTCCTGAATATATTCAGGAAAAAACGCATACGCCCTTTTTGGCCAACCAAGCAACCTGGAAAGACAAATCAGCGCTACAAAGAAGTCTCGCTTCCCATCGGTCAAAAGGGCCATGCTGAATAAAGTGTCAAAACCAGAAATGCAGCACAGGCCATGGAGAAACGGGAGCCTGGCTACGCTGATGGGCGGGATGTAAATTGCCAACAGCCACTCTGGAGAAGTGCACGGTGTGTCCTGAAACTTCTAAGAAACTCAGCTTAGGGAGCATAGGGCACTTCCACTCATGGGCGTATAAATTGGGAAAACTAAAAATCAGCAAGACACAGGCACCCCAAAGTTTAGGGCTGCTCTGTTGACAAGAACCTCCACTTCGTTACACCTTAAATATCCCAGGAAAGAGAAAAATGGATAAAGAAGTTGTGGTCCTTATGTACAATGGAATATCACTCAGCCATGAAATCAACGTCATAAGGCTAGTAGCAGCATGATGAGTGGATTTAGGTACGACGATTCTAAGTGAAATAAGACACACAGAAAAAGACACTTATCATAAGATATCACTTATAGAGGGAATGTAAAAACCGCTACCCTTGAACTGAATTACAAAACAGAATAGAGTCACACGTTTAGAAAACACACTATGGCTGCTTAACGGGAAAGGTGAGGTGGGGTGATGCATACAACAAGGGTTTCAAATTATCTCAGATACCGTTCCATAAACCCAATATGTAATAGACAAGCCCTACTCCTTGCTCAATGAATTGGACTCAACACCCCCTATTCACCGCTCAAGAATATATCTGACTAGTAAGAATCTTGAAACCTATGCATTGATATCTCTCTGTAAGTGAGTCAAGTGGGTGTAAAGCGGCAAAATCACAGCAGTGAAAAGCAGGTAAACCCCATTATAAAAATCAATTACTTTTAAAAATCCGTGAAACAAAGACAGTGAAAGAGAGAGAAATTCTTACACAAGTCGTTCAGGGGCTGTGATGCCACCTGGATTGACCATATCTAGACCCACAGCTGATTGAGACATAACGGTGGACACTCTTGGGGCTGAGAGGTTTGGTGAGGTTGGGTGAGCAAACGCAGACTCTTTAAAGTAATACTGCGTGGTACCCATCCCATGGGTCCCAAATCTCCAGGTTCAAGGGCATCTTCCTACATCGAAAACATGCATGAGAAACCCAGAAGATGGTACACCGTGTGATCGGGAAAGGTTTCTAAAACGCACCTCATTTCTCATCTCCTTGTTCTCGGGTTCGCCATTCCAGCCGCTTTACTAGCAATCTCCCTCCTTGGAGAATCAGCACCTTTAACCTCCTGTTCCGTACAGGTTGCAATTTGTCCTGAGGATGAACGGAAAGAGGGGGAACCAATGAGAGACTAGCTCTAGGTGTTGGGACAGGCACAGGTCACTCTAATTTCCCATCAGGAAGAAGAATTAACCACAGGCTCAGCCTGCCGCCTGGGACGAGAATAGGACCTGAAGCACTCCTGCGCTTTTGCGGCCAGCTCCCAAGAAAGCGGGTTGAAAAATGGAGCTCAGGGGCACTGCAATTCACAAACCTGCAGACTTATAAATGTAGACTCTCGTCCACAAATATATTGAGGGAAGGCAACGAAGAGGATTTGAAAGCAAGGCAGAATTGCAGGAAACAGATTTCAGGAGGGAGATTCGAATCGCCTTTAAAGCACAGGAAAAGCGGCAAAACCTCGACAATGATGCCCTTGGCCAAAAAGGGCGTATGCGTTTTTTCCTGAATATATTCAGGAAAAAACGCATACGCCCTTTTTGGCCAACCAAGCAACCTGGAAAGGCAAATCAGCGCTACAAAGAAGTCTCGCTTCCCATTGGTCAAAAGGGCCATGCTGAATAAAGTGTCAAAACCAGAAATGCAGGACAGGCCATGGAGAAACGGGAGCCTGGCTACGCTGATGGGCGGGATGTAAATTGCCAACAGCCACTCTGGAGAAGTGCACGGTGTGTCCTGAAACATCTAAAAACTCAGCTTAGGGAGCATAGGGCACTTCCACTCATGGGCGTATAAATTGGGAAAACTAAAATCAGCAAGACACAGTCACCCCAAAGTTTAGGGCTGCCCTGTTGACAAGAACCTCCACTTCGTTACACCTTAAATATCCCAGGAAAGAGAAAAATGGATAAAGAAGTTGTGGTCCTTATGTACAATGGAATATCACTCAGCCATGAAATCAACGTCATAAGGCTAGTAGCAGCATGATGAGTGGATTTAGGTACGACGATTCTAAGTGAAATAAGTCACACAGAAAAAGACACTTATCATAAGATATCACTTATAGAGGGAATGTAAAAACCGCTACCCTTGAACTGAATTACAAAACAGAATAGAGTCACACGTTTAGAAAACACACTATGGCTGCTTAACGGGAAAGGTGAGGTGGGGTGATGCATAAAACAAGGGTTTCAAATTATCTCAGATACCGTTCCATAAACCCAATATGTAATAGACAAGCCCTACTCCTTCCTCAATGAATTGGACTCAACACCCCCTATTCACCGCTCAAGAATATATCTGACTAGTAAGAATCTTGAAACCTATGCATTGATATCTCTCTGTAAGTGAGTCAAGTGGGTGTAAAGCGGCAAAATCACAGCAGTGAAAAGCAGGTAAACCCCATTATAAAAATCAATTACTTTTAAAAATCCGTGAAACAAAGACAGTGAAAGAGAGAGAAATTCTTACACAAGTCGTTCAGGGGCTGTGATGCCACCTGGATTGACCATATCTAGACCCACAGCTGATTGAGACATAACGGTGGACACTCTTGGGGCTGAGAGGTTTGGTGAGGTTGGGTGAGCAAACGCAGACTCTTTAAAGTAATACTGCGTGGTACCCATCCCATGGGTCCCAAATCTCCAGGTTCAAGGGCATCTTCCTACATCGAAAACATGCATGAGAAACCCAGAAGATGGTACACCGTGTGATCGGGAAAGGTTTCTAAAACGCACCTCATTTCTCATCTCCTTGTTCTCGGGTTCGCCATTCCAGCCGCTTTACTAGCAATCTCCCTCCTTGGAGAATCAGCACCTTTAACCTCCTGTTCCGTACAGGTTGCAATTTGTCCTGAGGATGAACGGAAAGAGGGGGAACCAATGAGAGACTAGCTCTAGGTGTTGGGACAGGCACAGGTCACTCTAATTTCCCATCAGGAAGAAGAATTAACCACAGGCTCAGCCTGCCGCCTGGGACGAGAATAGGACCTGAAGCACTCCTGCGCTTTTGCGGCCAGCTCCTAAGAAAGCGAGTTGAAAAATGGAGCTCAGGGGCACTGCAATTCACAAACCTGCAGACTTATAAATGTAGACTCTCGTCCACAAATATATTGAGGGAAGGCAACGAAGAGGATTTGAAAGCAAGGCAGAATTGCAGGAAACAGATTTCAGGAGGGAGATTCGAATCGCCTTTAAAGCACAGGAAAAGCGGCAAAACCTCGACAATGATGCCCTTGGCCAAAAAGGGCGTATGCGTTTTTTCCTGAATATATTCAGGAAAAAACGCATACGCCCTTTTTGGCCAACCAAGCAACCTGGAAAGGCAAATCAGCGCTACAAAGAAGTCTCGCTTCCCATCGGTCAAAAGGGCCATGCTGAATAAAGTGTCAAAACCAGAAATGCAGGACAGGCCATGGAGAAACGGGAGCCTGGCTACGCTGATGGGCGGGATGTAAATTGCCAACAGCCACTCTGGAGAAGTGCACGGTGTGTCCTGAAACATCTAAAAAACTCAGCTTAGGGAGCATAGGGCACTTCCACTCATGGGCGTATAAATTGGGAAAACTAAAAATCAGCAAGACACAGGCACCCCAAAGTTTAGGGCTGCCCTGTTGACAAGAACCTCCACTTCGTTACACCTTAAATATCCCAGGAAAGAGAAAAATGGATAAAGAAGTTGTGGTCCTTATGTACAATGGAATATCACTCAGCCATGAAATCAACGTCATAAGGCTAGTAGCAGCATGATGAGTGGATTTAGGTACGACGATTCTAAGTGAAATAAGTCACACAGAAAAAGACACTTATCATAAGATATCACTTATAGAGGGAATGTAAAAACCGCTACCCTTGAACTGAATTACAAAACAGAATAGAGTCACACGTTTAGAAAACACACTATGGCTGCTTAACGGGAAAGGTGAGGTGGGGTGATGCATAAAACAAGGGTTTCAAATTATCTCAGATACCGTTCCATAAACCCAATATGTAATAGACAAGCCCTACTCCTTGCTCAATGAATTGGACTCAACACCCCCTATTCACCGCTCAAGAATATATCTGACTAGTAAGAATCTTGAAACCTATGCATTGATATCTCTCTGTAAGTGAGTCAAGTGGGTGTAAAGCGGCAAAATCACAGCAGTGAAAAGCAGGTAAACCCCATTATAAAAATCAATTACTTTTAAAAACCCGTGAAACAAAGACAGTGAAAGAGAGAGAAATTCTTACACAAGTCGTTCAGGGGCTGTGATGCCACCTGGATTGACCATATCTAGACCCACAGCTGATTGAGACATAACGGTGGACACTCTTGGGGCTGAGAGGTTTGGTGAGGTTGGGTGAGCAAACGCAGACTCTTTAAAGTAATACTGCGTGGTACCCATCCCATGGGTCCCAAATCTCCAGGTTCAAGGGCATCTTCCTACATCGAAAACATGCATGAGAAACCCAGAAGATGGTACACCGTGTGATCGGGAAAGGTTTCTAAAACGCACCTCATTTCTCATCTCCTTGTTCTCGGGTTCGCCATTCCAGCCGCTTTACTAGCAATCTCCCTCCTTGGAGAATCAGCACCTTTAACCTCCTGTTCCGTACAGGTTGCAATTTGTCCTGAGGATGAACGGAAAGAGGGGGAACCAATGAGAGACTAGCTCTAGGTGTTGGGACAGGCACAGGTCACTCTAATTTCCCATCAGGAAGAAGAATTAACCACAGGCTCAGCCTGCCGCCTGGGACGAGAATAGGACCTGAAGCACTCCTGCGCTTTTGCGGCCAGCTCCTAAGAAAGCGAGTTGAAAAATGGAGCTCAGGGGCACTGCAATTCACAAACCTGCAGACTTATAAATGTAGACTCTCGTCCACAAATATATTGAGGGAAGGCAACGAAGAGGATTTGAAAGCAAGGCAGAATTGCAGGAAACAGATTTCAGGAGGGAGATTCGAATCGCCTTTAAAGCACAGGAAAAGCGGCAAAACCTCGACAATGATGCCCTTGGCCAAAAAGGGCGTATGCGTTTTTTCCTGAATATATTCAGGAAAAAACGCATACGCCCTTTTTGGCCAACCAAGCAACCTGGAAAGGCAAATCAGCGCTACAAAGAAGTCTCGCTTCCCATTGGTGAAAAGGGCCATGCTGAATAAAGTGTCAAAACCAGAAATGCAGGACAGGCCATGGAGAAACGGGAGCCTGGCTACGCTGATGGGCGGGATGTAAATTGCCAACAGCCACTCTGGAGAAGTGCACGGTGTGTCCTGAAACATCTAAAAAACTCAGCTTAGGGAGCATAGGGCACTTCCACTCATGGGCGTATAAATTGGGAAAACTAAAAATCAGCAAGACACAGGCACCCCAAAGTTTAGGGCTGCCCTGTTGACAAGAACCTCCACTTTGTTACATCTTAAATATCCCAGGAAAGAGAAAAATGGATAAAGAAGATGTGGTCCTTATGTACAATGGAATATCACTCAGCCATGAAATCAACGTCATAAGGCTAGTAGCAGCATGATGAGTGGATTTAGGTACGACGATTCTAAGTGAAATAAGTCACACAGAAAAAGACACTTATCATAAGATATCACTTATAGAGGGAATGTAAAAACCGCTACCCTTGAACTGAATTACAAAACAGAATAGAGTCACACGTTTAGAAAACACACTATGGCTGCTTAACGGGAAAGGTGAGGTGGGGTGATGCATAAAACAAGGGTTTCAAATTATCTCAGATACCGTTCCATAAACCCAATATGTAATAGACAAGCCCTACTCCTTGCTCAATGAATTGGACTCAACACCCCCTATTCACCGCTCAAGAATATATCTGACTAGTAAGAATCTTGAAACCTATGCATTGATATCTCTCTGTAAGTGAGTCAAGTGGGTGTAAAGCGGCAAAATCACAGCAGTGAAAAGCAGGTAAACCCCATTATAAAAATCAATTACTTTTAAAAACCCGTGAAACAAAGACAGTGAAAGAGAGAGAAATTCTTACACAAGTCGTTCAGGGGCTGTGATGCCACCTGGATTGACCATATCTAGACCCACAGCTGATTGAGACATAAGGGTGGACACTCTTGGGGCTGAGAGGTTTGGTGAGGTTGGGTGAGCAAACGCAGACTCTTTAAAGTAATACTGCGTGGTACCCATCCCATGGGTCCCAAATCTCCAGGTTCAAGGGCATCTTCCTACATCGAAAACATGCATGAGAAACCCAGAAGATGGTACACCGTGTGATCGGGAAAGGTTTCTAAAACGCACCTCATTTCTCATCTCCTTGTTCTCGGGTTCGCCATTCCAGCCGCTTTACTAGCAATCTCCCTCCTTGGAGAATCAGCACCTTTAACCTCCTGTTCCGTACAGGTTGCAATTTGTCCTGAGGATGAACGGAAAGAGGGGGAACCAATGAGAGACTAGCTCTAGGTGTTGGGACAGGCACAGGTCACTCTAATTTCCCATCAGGAAGAAGAATTAACCACAGGCTCAGCCTGCCGCCTGGGACGAGAATAGGACCTGAAGCACTCCTGCGCTTTTGCGGCCAGCTCCTAAGAAAGCGAGTTGAAAAATGGAGCTCAGGGGCACTGCAATTCACAAACCTGCAGACTTATAAATGTAGACTCTCGTCCACAAATATATTGAGGGAAGGCAACGAAGAGGATTTGAAAGCAAGGCAGAATTGCAGGAAACAGATTTCAGGAGGGAGATTCGAATCGCCTTTAAAGCACAGGAAAAGCGGCAAAACCTCGACAATGATGCCCTTGGCCAAAAAGGGCGTATGCGTTTTTTCCTGAATATATTCAGGAAAAAACGCATACGCCCTTTTTGGCCAACCAAGCAACCTGGAAAGGCAAATCAGCGCTACAAAGAAGTCTCGCTTCCCATCGGTCAAAAGGGCCATGCTGAATAAAGTGTCAAAACCAGAAATGCAGGACAGGCCATGGAGAAACGGGAGCCTGGCTACGCTGATGGGCGGGATGTAAATTGCCAACAGCCACTCTGGAGAAGTGCACGGTGTGTCCTGAAACATCTAAAAAACTCAGCTTAGGGAGCATAGGGCACTTCCACTCATGGGCGTATAAATTGGGAAAACTAAAAATCAGCAAGACACAGGCACCCCAAAGTTTAGGGCTGCCCTGTTGACAAGAACCTCCACTTCGTTACACCTTAAATATCCCAGGAAAGAGAAAAATGGATAAAGAAGTTGTGGTCCTTATGTACAATGGAATATCACTCAGCCATGAAATCAACGTCATAAGGCTAGTAGCAGCATGATGAGTGGATTTAGGTACGACGATTCTAAGTGAAATAAGTCACACAGAAAAAGACACTTATCATAAGATATCACTTATAGAGGGAATGTAAAAACCGCTACCCTTGAACTGAATTACAAAACAGAATAGAGTCACACGTTTAGAAAACACACTATGGCTGCTTAACGGGAAAGGTGAGGTGGGGTGATGCATAAAACAAGGGTTTCAAATTATCTCAGATACCGTTCCATAAACCCAATATGTAATAGACAAGCCCTACTCCTTGCTCAATGAATTGGACTCAACACCCCCTATTCACCGCTCAAGAATATATCTGACTAGTAAGAATCTTGAAACCTATGCATTGATATCTCTCTGTAAGTGAGTCAAGTGGGTGTAAAGCGGCAAAATCACAGCAGTGAAAAGCAGGTAAACCCCATTATAAAAATCAATTACTTTTAAAAACCCGTGAAACAAAGACAGTGAAAGAGAGAGAAATTCTTACACAAGTCGTTCAGGGGCTGTGATGCCACCTGGATTGACCATATCTAGACCCACAGCTGATTGAGACATAACGGTGGACACTCTTGGGGCTGAGAGGTTTGGTGAGGTTGGGTGAGCAAACGCAGACTCTTTAAAGTAATACTGCGTGGTACCCATCCCATGGGTCCCAAATCTCCAGGTTCAAGGGCATCTTCCTACATCGAAAACATGCATGAGAAACCCAGAAGATGGTACACCGTGTGATCGGGAAAGGTTTCTAAAACGCACCTCATTTCTCATCTCCTTGTTCTCGGGTTCGCCATTCCAGCCGCTTTACTAGCAATCTCCCTCCTTGGAGAATCAGCACCTTTAACCTCCTGTTCCGTACAGGTTGCAATTTGTCCTGAGGATGAACGGAAAGAGGGGGAACCAATGAGAGACTAGCTCTAGGTGTTGGGACAGGCACAGGTCACTCTAATTTCCCATCAGGAAGAAGAATTAACCACAGGCTCAGCCTGCCGCCTGGGACGAGAATAGGACCTGAAGCACTCCTGCGCTTTTGCGGCCAGCTCCCAAGAAAGCGGGTTGAAAAATGGAGCTCAGGGGCACTGCAATTCACAAACCTGCAGACTTATAAATGTAGACTCTCGTCCACAAATATATTGAGGGAAGGCAACGAAGAGGATTTGAAAGCAAGGCAGAATTGCAGGAAACAGATTTCAGGAGGGAGATTCGAATCGCCTTTAAAGCACAGGAAAAGCGGCAAAACCTCGACAATGATGCCCTTGGCCAAAAAGGGCGTATGCGTTTTTTCCTGAATATATTCAGGAAAAAACGCATACGCCCTTTTTGGCCAACCAAGCAACCTGGAAAGGCAAATCAGCGCTACAAAGAAGTCTCGCTTCCCATTGGTGAAAAGGGCCATGCTGAATAAAGTGTCAAAACCAGAAATGCAGGACAGGCCATGGAGAAACGGGAGCCTGGCTACGCTGATGGGCGGGATGTAAATTGCCAACAGCCACTCTGGAGAAGTGCACGGTGTGTCCTGAAACATCTAAAAAACTCAGCTTAGGGAGCATAGGGCACTTCCACTCATGGGCGTATAAATTGGGAAAACTAAAAATCAGCAAGACACAGGCACCCCAAAGTTTAGGGCTGCCCTGTTGACAAGAACCTCCACTTTGTTACATCTTAAATATCCCAGGAAAGAGAAAAATGGATAAAGAAGATGTGGTCCTTATGTACAATGGAATATCACTCAGCCATGAAATCAACGTCATAAGGCTAGTAGCAGCATGATGAGTGGATTTAGGTACGACGATTCTAAGTGAAATAAGTCACACAGAAAAAGACACTTATCATAAGATATCACTTATAGAGGGAATGTAAAAACCGCTACCCTTGAACTGAATTACAAAACAGAATAGAGTCACACGTTTAGAAAACACACTATGGCTGCTTAACGGGAAAGGTGAGGTGGGGTGATGCATAAAACAAGGGTTTCAAATTATCTCAGATACCGTTCCATAAACCCAATATGTAATAGACAAGCCCTACTCCTTGCTCAATGAATTGGACTCAACACCCCCTATTCACCGCTCAAGAATATATCTGACTAGTAAGAATCTTGAAACCTATGCATTGATATCTCTCTGTAAGTGAGTCAAGTGGGTGTAAAGCGGCAAAATCACAGCAGTGAAAAGCAGGTAAACCCCATTATAAAAATCAATTACTTTTAAAAACCCGTGAAACAAAGACAGTGAAAGAGAGAGAAATTCTTACACAAGTCGTTCAGGGGCTGTGATGCCACCTGGATTGACCATATCTAGACCCACAGCTGATTGAGACATAAGGGTGGACACTCTTGGGGCTGAGAGGTTTGGTGAGGTTGGGTGAGCAAACGCAGACTCTTTAAAGTAATACTGCGTGGTACCCATCCCATGGGTCCCAAATCTCCAGGTTCAAGGGCATCTTCCTACATCGAAAACATGCATGAGAAACCCAGAAGATGGTACACCGTGTGATCGGGAAAGGTTTCTAAAACGCACCTCATTTCTCATCTCCTTGTTCTCGGGTTCGCCATTCCAGCCGCTTTACTAGCAATCTCCCTCCTTGGAGAATCAGCACCTTTAACCTCCTGTTCCGTACAGGTTGCAATTTGTCCTGAGGATGAACGGAAAGAGGGGGAACCAATGAGAGACTAGCTCTAGGTGTTGGGACAGGCACAGGTCACTCTAATTTCCCATCAGGAAGAAGAATTAACCACAGGCTCAGCCTGCCGCCTGGGACGAGAATAGGACCTGAAGCACTCCTGCGCTTTTGCGGCCAGCTCCTAAGAAAGCGAGTTGAAAAATGGAGCTCAGGGGCACTGCAATTCACAAACCTGCAGACTTATAAATGTAGACTCTCGTCCACAAATATATTGAGGGAAGGCAACGAAGAGGATTTGAAAGCAAGGCAGAATTGCAGGAAACAGATTTCAGGAGGGAGATTCGAATCGCCTTTAAAGCACAGGAAAAGCGGCAAAACCTCGACAATGATGCCCTTGGCCAAAAAGGGCGTATGCGTTTTTTCCTGAATATATTCAGGAAAAAACGCATACGCCCTTTTTGGCCAACCAAGCAACCTGGAAAGACAAATCAGCGCTACAAAGAAGTCTCGCTTCCCATCGGTCAAAAGGGCCATGCTGAATAAAGTGTCAAAACCAGCAATGCAGGACAGGCCATGGAGAAACGGGAGCCTGGCTACGCTGATGGGCGGGATGTAAATTGCCAACAGCCACTCTGGAGAAGTGCACGGTGTGTCCTGAAACATCTAAAAAACTCAGCTTAGGGAGCATAGGGCACTTCCACTCATGGGCGTATAAATTGGGAAAACTAAAAATCAGCAAGACACAGGCACCCCAAAGTTTAGGGCTGCTCTGTTGACAAGAACCTCCACTTCGTTACACCTTAAATATCCCAGGAAAGAGAAAAATGGATAAAGAAGTTGTGGTCCTTATGTACAATGGAATATCACTCAGCCATGAAATCAACGTCATAAGGCTAGTAGCAGCATGATGAGTGGATTTAGGTACGACGATTCTAAGTGAAATAAGTCACACAGAAAAAGACACTTATCATAAGATATCACTTATAGAGGGAATGTAAAAACCGCTACCCTTGAACTGAATTACAAAACAGAATAGAGTCACACGTTTAGAAAACACACTATGGCTGCTTAACGGGAAAGGTGAGGTGGGGTAATGCATAAAACAAGGGTTTCAAATTATCTCAGATACCGTTCCATAAACCCAATATGTAATAGAGAAGCCCTACTCCTTGCTCAATGAATTGGACTCAACACCCCCTATTCACCGCTCAAGAATATATCTGACTAGTAAGAATCTTGAAACCTATGCATTGATATCTCTCTGTAAGTGAGTCAAGTGGGTGTAAAGCGGCAAAATCACAGCAGTGAAAAGCAGGTAAACCCCATTATAAAAATCAATTACTTTTAAAAACCCGTGAAACAAAGACAGTGAAAGAGAGAGAAATTCTTACACAAGTCGTTCAGGGGCTGTGATGCCACCTGGATTGACCATATCTAGACCCACAGCTGATTGAGACATAAGGGTGGACACTCTTGGGGCTGAGAGGTTTGGTGAGGTTGGGTGAGCAAACGCAGACTCTTTAAAGTAATACTGCGTGGTACCCATCCCATGGGTCCCAAATCTCCAGGTTCAAGGGCATCTTCCTACATCGAAAACATGCATGAGAAACCCAGAAGATGGTACACCGTGTGATCGGGAAAGGTTTCTAAAACGCACCTCATTTCTCATCTCCTTGTTCTCGGGTTCGCCATTCCAGCCGCTTTACTAGCAATCTCCCTCCTTGGAGAATCAGCACCTTTAACCTCCTGTTCCGTACAGGTTGCAATTTGTCCTGAGGATGAACGGAAAGAGGGGGAACCAATGAGAGACTAGCTCTAGGTGTTGGGACAGGCACAGGTCACTCTAATTTCCCATCAGGAAGAAGAATTAACCACAGGCTCAGCCTGCCGCCTGGGACGAGAATAGGACCTGAAGCACTCCTGCGCTTTTGCGGCCAGCTCCTAAGAAAGCGAGTTGAAAAATGGAGCTCAGGGGCACTGCAATTCACAAACCTGCAGACTTATAAATGTAGACTCTCGTCCACAAATATATTGAGGGAAGGCAACGAAGAGGATTTGAAAGCAAGGCAGAATTGCAGGAAACAGATTTCAGGAGGGAGATTCGAATCGCCTTTAAAGCACAGGAAAAGCGGCAAAACCTCGACAATGATGCCCTTGGCCAAAAAGGGCGTATGCGTTTTTTCCTGAATATATTCAGGAAAAAACGCATACGCCCTTTTTGGCCAACCAAGCAACCTGGAAAGACAAATCAGCGCTACAAAGAAGTCTCGCTTCCCATCGGTCAAAAGGGCCATGCTGAATAAAGTGTCAAAACCAGAAATGCAGCACAGGCCATGGAGAAACGGGAGCCTGGCTACGCTGATGGGCGGGATGTAAATTGCCAACAGCCACTCTGGAGAAGTGCACGGTGTGTCCTGAAACTTCTAAGAAACTCAGCTTAGGGAGCATAGGGCACTTCCACTCATGGGCGTATAAATTGGGAAAACTAAAAATCAGCAAGACACAGGCACCCCAAAGTTTAGGGCTGCTCTGTTGACAAGAACCTCCACTTCGTTACACCTTAAATATCCCAGGAAAGAGAAAAATGGATAAAGAAGTTGTGGTCCTTATGTACAATGGAATATCACTCAGCCATGAAATCAACGTCATAAGGCTAGTAGCAGCATGATGAGTGGATTTAGGTACGACGATTCTAAGTGAAATAAGACACACAGAAAAAGACACTTATCATAAGATATCACTTATAGAGGGAATGTAAAAACCGCTACCCTTGAACTGAATTACAAAACAGAATAGAGTCACACGTTTAGAAAACACACTATGGCTGCTTAACGGGAAAGGTGAGGTGGGGTGATGCATACAACAAGGGTTTCAAATTATCTCAGATACCGTTCCATAAACCCAATATGTAATAGACAAGCCCTACTCCTTGCTCAATGAATTGGACTCAACACCCCCTATTCACCGCTCAAGAATATATCTGACTAGTAAGAATCTTGAAACCTATGCATTGATATCTCTCTGTAAGTGAGTCAAGTGGGTGTAAAGCGGCAAAATCACAGCAGTGAAAAGCAGGTAAACCCCATTATAAAAATCAATTACTTTTAAAAATCCGTGAAACAAAGACAGTGAAAGAGAGAGAAATTCTTACACAAGTCGTTCAGGGGCTGTGATGCCACCTGGATTGACCATATCTAGACCCACAGCTGATTGAGACATAACGGTGGACACTCTTGGGGCTGAGAGGTTTGGTGAGGTTGGGTGAGCAAACGCAGACTCTTTAAAGTAATACTGCGTGGTACCCATCCCATGGGTCCCAAATCTCCAGGTTCAAGGGCATCTTCCTACATCGAAAACATGCATGAGAAACCCAGAAGATGGTACACCGTGTGATCGGGAAAGGTTTCTAAAACGCACCTCATTTCTCATCTCCTTGTTCTCGGGTTCGCCATTCCAGCCGCTTTACTAGCAATCTCCCTCCTTGGAGAATCAGCACCTTTAACCTCCTGTTCCGTACAGGTTGCAATTTGTCCTGAGGATGAACGGAAAGAGGGGGAACCAATGAGAGACTAGCTCTAGGTGTTGGGACAGGCACAGGTCACTCTAATTTCCCATCAGGAAGAAGAATTAACCACAGGCTCAGCCTGCCGCCTGGGACGAGAATAGGACCTGAAGCACTCCTGCGCTTTTGCGGCCAGCTCCCAAGAAAGCGGGTTGAAAAATGGAGCTCAGGGGCACTGCAATTCACAAACCTGCAGACTTATAAATGTAGACTCTCGTCCACAAATATATTGAGGGAAGGCAACGAAGAGGATTTGAAAGCAAGGCAGAATTGCAGGAAACAGATTTCAGGAGGGAGATTCGAATCGCCTTTAAAGCACAGGAAAAGCGGCAAAACCTCGACAATGATGCCCTTGGCCAAAAAGGGCGTATGCGTTTTTTCCTGAATATATTCAGGAAAAAACGCATACGCCCTTTTTGGCCAACCAAGCAACCTGGAAAGACAAATCAGCGCTACAAAGAAGTCTCGCTTCCCATCGGTCAAAAGGGCCATGCTGAATAAAGTGTCAAAACCAGCAATGCAGGACAGGCCATGGAGAAACGGGAGCCTGGCTACGCTGATGGGCGGGATGTAAATTGCCAACAGCCACTCTGGAGAAGTGCACGGTGTGTCCTGAAACATCTAAAAAACTCAGCTTAGGGAGCATAGGGCACTTCCACTCATGGGCGTATAAATTGGGAAAACTAAAAATCAGCAAGACACAGGCACCCCAAAGTTTAGGGCTGCTCTGTTGACAAGAACCTCCACTTCGTTACACCTTAAATATCCCAGGAAAGAGAAAAATGGATAAAGAAGTTGTGGTCCTTATGTACAATGGAATATCACTCAGCCATGAAATCAACGTCATAAGGCTAGTAGCAGCATGATGAGTGGATTTAGGTACGACGATTCTAAGTGAAATAAGTCACACAGAAAAAGACACTTATCATAAGATATCACTTATAGAGGGAATGTAAAAACCGCTACCCTTGAACTGAATTACAAAACAGAATAGAGTCACACGTTTAGAAAACACACTATGGCTGCTTAACGGGAAAGGTGAGGTGGGGTAATGCATAAAACAAGGGTTTCAAATTATCTCAGATACCGTTCCATAAACCCAATATGTAATAGAGAAGCCCTACTCCTTGCTCAATGAATTGGACTCAACACCCCCTATTCACCGCTCAAGAATATATCTGACTAGTAAGAATCTTGAAACCTATGCATTGATATCTCTCTGTAAGTGAGTCAAGTGGGTGTAAAGCGGCAAAATCACAGCAGTGAAAAGCAGGTAAACCCCATTATAAAAATCAATTACTTTTAAAAACCCGTGAAACAAAGACAGTGAAAGAGAGAGAAATTCTTACACAAGTCGTTCAGGGGCTGTGATGCCACCTGGATTGACCATATCTAGACCCACAGCTGATTGAGACATAAGGGTGGACACTCTTGGGGCTGAGAGGTTTGGTGAGGTTGGGTGAGCAAACGCAGACTCTTTAAAGTAATACTGCGTGGTACCCATCCCATGGGTCCCAAATCTCCAGGTTCAAGGGCATCTTCCTACATCGAAAACATGCATGAGAAACCCAGAAGATGGTACACCGTGTGATCGGGAAAGGTTTCTAAAACGCACCTCATTTCTCATCTCCTTGTTCTCGGGTTCGCCATTCCAGCCGCTTTACTAGCAATCTCCCTCCTTGGAGAATCAGCACCTTTAACCTCCTGTTCCGTACAGGTTGCAATTTGTCCTGAGGATGAACGGAAAGAGGGGGAACCAATGAGAGACTAGCTCTAGGTGTTGGGACAGGCACAGGTCACTCTAATTTCCCATCAGGAAGAAGAATTAACCACAGGCTCAGCCTGCCGCCTGGGACGAGAATAGGACCTGAAGCACTCCTGCGCTTTTGCGGCCAGCTCCTAAGAAAGCGAGTTGAAAAATGGAGCTCAGGGGCACTGCAATTCACAAACCTGCAGACTTATAAATGTAGACTCTCGTCCACAAATATATTGAGGGAAGGCAACGAAGAGGATTTGAAAGCAAGGCAGAATTGCAGGAAACAGATTTCAGGAGGGAGATTCGAATCGCCTTTAAAGCACAGGAAAAGCGGCAAAACCTCGACAATGATGCCCTTGGCCAAAAAGGGCGTATGCGTTTTTTCCTGAATATATTCAGGAAAAAACGCATACGCCCTTTTTGGCCAACCAAGCAACCTGGAAAGACAAATCAGCGCTACAAAGAAGTCTCGCTTCCCATCGGTCAAAAGGGCCATGCTGAATAAAGTGTCAAAACCAGAAATGCAGCACAGGCCATGGAGAAACGGGAGCCTGGCTACGCTGATGGGCGGGATGTAAATTGCCAACAGCCACTCTGGAGAAGTGCACGGTGTGTCCTGAAACTTCTAAGAAACTCAGCTTAGGGAGCATAGGGCACTTCCACTCATGGGCGTATAAATTGGGAAAACTAAAAATCAGCAAGACACAGGCACCCCAAAGTTTAGGGCTGCTCTGTTGACAAGAACCTCCACTTCGTTACACCTTAAATATCCCAGGAAAGAGAAAAATGGATAAAGAAGTTGTGGTCCTTATGTACAATGGAATATCACTCAGCCATGAAATCAACGTCATAAGGCTAGTAGCAGCATGATGAGTGGATTTAGGTACGACGATTCTAAGTGAAATAAGACACACAGAAAAAGACACTTATCATAAGATATCACTTATAGAGGGAATGTAAAAACCGCTACCCTTGAACTGAATTACAAAACAGAATAGAGTCACACGTTTAGAAAACACACTATGGCTGCTTAACGGGAAAGGTGAGGTGGGGTGATGCATACAACAAGGGTTTCAAATTATCTCAGATACCGTTCCATAAACCCAATATGTAATAGACAAGCCCTACTCCTTGCTCAATGAATTGGACTCAACACCCCCTATTCACCGCTCAAGAATATATCTGACTAGTAAGAATCTTGAAACCTATGCATTGATATCTCTCTGTAAGTGAGTCAAGTGGGTGTAAAGCGGCAAAATCACAGCAGTGAAAAGCAGGTAAACCCCATTATAAAAATCAATTACTTTTAAAAATCCGTGAAACAAAGACAGTGAAAGAGAGAGAAATTCTTACACAAGTCGTTCAGGGGCTGTGATGCCACCTGGATTGACCATATCTAGACCCACAGCTGATTGAGACATAACGGTGGACACTCTTGGGGCTGAGAGGTTTGGTGAGGTTGGGTGAGCAAACGCAGACTCTTTAAAGTAATACTGCGTGGTACCCATCCCATGGGTCCCAAATCTCCAGGTTCAAGGGCATCTTCCTACATCGAAAACATGCATGAGAAACCCAGAAGATGGTACACCGTGTGATCGGGAAAGGTTTCTAAAACGCACCTCATTTCTCATCTCCTTGTTCTCGGGTTCGCCATTCCAGCCGCTTTACTAGCAATCTCCCTCCTTGGAGAATCAGCACCTTTAACCTCCTGTTCCGTACAGGTTGCAATTTGTCCTGAGGATGAACGGAAAGAGGGGGAACCAATGAGAGACTAGCTCTAGGTGTTGGGACAGGCACAGGTCACTCTAATTTCCCATCAGGAAGAAGAATTAACCACAGGCTCAGCCTGCCGCCTGGGACGAGAATAGGACCTGAAGCACTCCTGCGCTTTTGCGGCCAGCTCCCAAGAAAGCGGGTTGAAAAATGGAGCTCAGGGGCACTGCAATTCACAAACCTGCAGACTTATAAATGTAGACTCTCGTCCACAAATATATTGAGGGAAGGCAACGAAGAGGATTTGAAAGCAAGGCAGAATTGCAGGAAACAGATTTCAGGAGGGAGATTCGAATCGCCTTTAAAGCACAGGAAAAGCGGCAAAACCTCGACAATGATGCCCTTGGCCAAAAAGGGCGTATGCGTTTTTTCCTGAATATATTCAGGAAAAAACGCATACGCCCTTTTTGGCCAACCAAGCAACCTGGAAAGGCAAATCAGCGCTACAAAGAAGTCTCGCTTCCCATTGGTCAAAAGGGCCATGCTGAATAAAGTGTCAAAACCAGAAATGCAGGACAGGCCATGGAGAAACGGGAGCCTGGCTACGCTGATGGGCGGGATGTAAATTGCCAACAGCCACTCTGGAGAAGTGCACGGTGTGTCCTGAAACATCTAAAAACTCAGCTTAGGGAGCATAGGGCACTTCCACTCATGGGCGTATAAATTGGGAAAACTAAAATCAGCAAGACACAGTCACCCCAAAGTTTAGGGCTGCCCTGTTGACAAGAACCTCCACTTCGTTACACCTTAAATATCCCAGGAAAGAGAAAAATGGATAAAGAAGTTGTGGTCCTTATGTACAATGGAATATCACTCAGCCATGAAATCAACGTCATAAGGCTAGTAGCAGCATGATGAGTGGATTTAGGTACGACGATTCTAAGTGAAATAAGTCACACAGAAAAAGACACTTATCATAAGATATCACTTATAGAGGGAATGTAAAAACCGCTACCCTTGAACTGAATTACAAAACAGAATAGAGTCACACGTTTAGAAAACACACTATGGCTGCTTAACGGGAAAGGTGAGGTGGGGTGATGCATAAAACAAGGGTTTCAAATTATCTCAGATACCGTTCCATAAACCCAATATGTAATAGACAAGCCCTACTCCTTCCTCAATGAATTGGACTCAACACCCCCTATTCACCGCTCAAGAATATATCTGACTAGTAAGAATCTTGAAACCTATGCATTGATATCTCTCTGTAAGTGAGTCAAGTGGGTGTAAAGCGGCAAAATCACAGCAGTGAAAAGCAGGTAAACCCCATTATAAAAATCAATTACTTTTAAAAATCCGTGAAACAAAGACAGTGAAAGAGAGAGAAATTCTTACACAAGTCGTTCAGGGGCTGTGATGCCACCTGGATTGACCATATCTAGACCCACAGCTGATTGAGACATAACGGTGGACACTCTTGGGGCTGAGAGGTTTGGTGAGGTTGGGTGAGCAAACGCAGACTCTTTAAAGTAATACTGCGTGGTACCCATCCCATGGGTCCCAAATCTCCAGGTTCAAGGGCATCTTCCTACATCGAAAACATGCATGAGAAACCCAGAAGATGGTACACCGTGTGATCGGGAAAGGTTTCTAAAACGCACCTCATTTCTCATCTCCTTGTTCTCGGGTTCGCCATTCCAGCCGCTTTACTAGCAATCTCCCTCCTTGGAGAATCAGCACCTTTAACCTCCTGTTCCGTACAGGTTGCAATTTGTCCTGAGGATGAACGGAAAGAGGGGGAACCAATGAGAGACTAGCTCTAGGTGTTGGGACAGGCACAGGTCACTCTAATTTCCCATCAGGAAGAAGAATTAACCACAGGCTCAGCCTGCCGCCTGGGACGAGAATAGGACCTGAAGCACTCCTGCGCTTTTGCGGCCAGCTCCTAAGAAAGCGAGTTGAAAAATGGAGCTCAGGGGCACTGCAATTCACAAACCTGCAGACTTATAAATGTAGACTCTCGTCCACAAATATATTGAGGGAAGGCAACGAAGAGGATTTGAAAGCAAGGCAGAATTGCAGGAAACAGATTTCAGGAGGGAGATTCGAATCGCCTTTAAAGCACAGGAAAAGCGGCAAAACCTCGACAATGATGCCCTTGGCCAAAAAGGGCGTATGCGTTTTTTCCTGAATATATTCAGGAAAAAACGCATACGCCCTTTTTGGCCAACCAAGCAACCTGGAAAGGCAAATCAGCGCTACAAAGAAGTCTCGCTTCCCATCGGTCAAAAGGGCCATGCTGAATAAAGTGTCAAAACCAGAAATGCAGGACAGGCCATGGAGAAACGGGAGCCTGGCTACGCTGATGGGCGGGATGTAAATTGCCAACAGCCACTCTGGAGAAGTGCACGGTGTGTCCTGAAACATCTAAAAAACTCAGCTTAGGGAGCATAGGGCACTTCCACTCATGGGCGTATAAATTGGGAAAACTAAAAATCAGCAAGACACAGGCACCCCAAAGTTTAGGGCTGCCCTGTTGACAAGAACCTCCACTTCGTTACACCTTAAATATCCCAGGAAAGAGAAAAATGGATAAAGAAGTTGTGGTCCTTATGTACAATGGAATATCACTCAGCCATGAAATCAACGTCATAAGGCTAGTAGCAGCATGATGAGTGGATTTAGGTACGACGATTCTAAGTGAAATAAGTCACACAGAAAAAGACACTTATCATAAGATATCACTTATAGAGGGAATGTAAAAACCGCTACCCTTGAACTGAATTACAAAACAGAATAGAGTCACACGTTTAGAAAACACACTATGGCTGCTTAACGGGAAAGGTGAGGTGGGGTGATGCATAAAACAAGGGTTTCAAATTATCTCAGATACCGTTCCATAAACCCAATATGTAATAGACAAGCCCTACTCCTTGCTCAATGAATTGGACTCAACACCCCCTATTCACCGCTCAAGAATATATCTGACTAGTAAGAATCTTGAAACCTATGCATTGATATCTCTCTGTAAGTGAGTCAAGTGGGTGTAAAGCGGCAAAATCACAGCAGTGAAAAGCAGGTAAACCCCATTATAAAAATCAATTACTTTTAAAAACCCGTGAAACAAAGACAGTGAAAGAGAGAGAAATTCTTACACAAGTCGTTCAGGGGCTGTGATGCCACCTGGATTGACCATATCTAGACCCACAGCTGATTGAGACATAACGGTGGACACTCTTGGGGCTGAGAGGTTTGGTGAGGTTGGGTGAGCAAACGCAGACTCTTTAAAGTAATACTGCGTGGTACCCATCCCATGGGTCCCAAATCTCCAGGTTCAAGGGCATCTTCCTACATCGAAAACATGCATGAGAAACCCAGAAGATGGTACACCGTGTGATCGGGAAAGGTTTCTAAAACGCACCTCATTTCTCATCTCCTTGTTCTCGGGTTCGCCATTCCAGCCGCTTTACTAGCAATCTCCCTCCTTGGAGAATCAGCACCTTTAACCTCCTGTTCCGTACAGGTTGCAATTTGTCCTGAGGATGAACGGAAAGAGGGGGAACCAATGAGAGACTAGCTCTAGGTGTTGGGACAGGCACAGGTCACTCTAATTTCCCATCAGGAAGAAGAATTAACCACAGGCTCAGCCTGCCGCCTGGGACGAGAATAGGACCTGAAGCACTCCTGCGCTTTTGCGGCCAGCTCCCAAGAAAGCGGGTTGAAAAATGGAGCTCAGGGGCACTGCAATTCACAAACCTGCAGACTTATAAATGTAGACTCTCGTCCACAAATATATTGAGGGAAGGCAACGAAGAGGATTTGAAAGCAAGGCAGAATTGCAGGAAACAGATTTCAGGAGGGAGATTCGAATCGCCTTTAAAGCACAGGAAAAGCGGCAAAACCTCGACAATGATGCCCTTGGCCAAAAAGGGCGTATGCGTTTTTTCCTGAATATATTCAGGAAAAAACGCATACGCCCTTTTTGGCCAAACAAGCAACCTGGAAAGGCAAATCAGCGCTACAAAGAAGTCTCGCTTCCCATTGGTGAAAAGGGCCATGCTGAATAAAGTGTCAAAACCAGAAATGCAGGACAGGCCATGGAGAAACGGGAGCCTGGCTACGCTGATGGGCGGGATGTAAATTGCCAACAGCCACTCTGGAGAAGTGCACGGTGTGTCCTGAAACATCTAAAAAACTCAGCTTAGGGAGCATAGGGCACTTCCACTCATGGGCGTATAAATTGGGAAAACTAAAAATCAGCAAGACACAGGCACCCCAAAGTTTAGGGCTGCCCTGTTGACAAGAACCTCCACTTTGTTACATCTTAAATATCCCAGGAAAGAGAAAAATGGATAAAGAAGATGTGGTCCTTATGTACAATGGAATATCACTCAGCCATGAAATCAACGTCATAAGGCTAGTAGCAGCATGATGAGTGGATTTAGGTACGACGATTCTAAGTGAAATAAGTCACACAGAAAAAGACACTTATCATAAGATATCACTTATAGAGGGAATGTAAAAACCGCTACCCTTGAACTGAATTACAAAACAGAATAGAGTCACACGTTTAGAAAACACACTATGGCTGCTTAACGGGAAAGGTGAGGTGGGGTGATGCATAAAACAAGGGTTTCAAATTATCTCAGATACCGTTCCATAAACCCAATATGTAATAGACAAGCCCTACTCCTTGCTCAATGAATTGGACTCAACACCCCCTATTCACCGCTCAAGAATATATCTGACTAGTAAGAATCTTGAAACCTATGCATTGATATCTCTCTGTAAGTGAGTCAAGTGGGTGTAAAGCGGCAAAATCACAGCAGTGAAAAGCAGGTAAACCCCATTATAAAAATCAATTACTTTTAAAAACCCGTGAAACAAAGACAGTGAAAGAGAGAGAAATTCTTACACAAGTCGTTCAGGGGCTGTGATGCCACCTGGATTGACCATATCTAGACCCACAGCTGATTGAGACATAACGGTGGACACTCTTGGGGCTGAGAGGTTTGGTGAGGTTGGGTGAGCAAACGCAGACTCTTTAAAGTAATACTGCGTGGTACCCATCCCATGGGTCCCAAATCTCCAGGTTCAAGGGCATCTTCCTACATCGAAAACATGCATGAGAAACCCAGAAGATGGTACACCGTGTGATCGGGAAAGGTTTCTAAAACGCACCTCATTTCTCATCTCCTTGTTCTCGGGTTCGCCATTCCAGCCGCTTTACTAGCAATCTCCCTCCTTGGAGAATCAGCACCTTTAACCTCCTGTTCCGTACAGGTTGCAATTTGTCCTGAGGATGAACGGAAAGAGGGGGAACCAATGAGAGACTAGCTCTAGGTGTTGGGACAGGCACAGGTCACACTAATTTCCCATCAGGAAGAAGAATTAACCACAGGCTCAGCCTGCCGCCTGGGACGAGAATAGGACCTGAAGCACTCCTGCGCTTTTGCGGCCAGCTCCCAAGAAAGCGGGTTGAAAAATGGAGCTCAGGGGCACTGCAATTCACAAAACTGCAGACTTATAAATGTAGACTCTCGTCCACAAATATATTGAGGGAAGGCAACGAAGAGGATTTGAAAGCAAGGCAGAATTGCAGGAAACAGATTTCAGGAGGGAGATTCGAATCGCCTTTAAAGCACAGGAAAAGCGGCAAAACCTCGACAATGATGCCCTTGGCCAAAAAGGGCGTATGCGTTTTTTCCTGAATATATTCAGGAAAAAACGCATACGCCCTTTTTGGCCAACCAAGCAACCTGGAAAGGCAAATCAGCGCTACAAAGAAGTCTCGCTTCCCATCGGTCAAAAGGGCCATGCTGAATAAAGTGTCAAAACCAGAAATGCAGGACAGGCCATGGAGAAACGGGAGCCTGGCTACGCTGATGGGCGGGATGTAAATTGCCAACAGCCACTCTGGAGAAGTGCACGGTGTGTCCTGAAACATCTAAAAAACTCAGCTTAGGGAGCATAGGGCACTTCCACTCATGGGCGTATAAATTGGGAAAACTAAAAATCAGCAAGACACAGGCACCCCAAAGTTTAGGGCTGCCCTGTTGACAAGAACCTCCACTTTGTTACATCTTAAATATCCCAGGAAAGAGAAAAATGGATAAAGAAGATGTGGTCCTTATGTACAATGGAATATCACTCAGCCATGAAATCAACGTCATAAGGCTAGTAGCAGCATGATGAGTGGATTTAGGTACGACGATTCTAAGTGAAATAAGTCACACAGAAAAAGACACTTATCATAAGATATCACTTATAGAGGGAATGTAAAAACCGCTACCCTTGAACTGAATTACAAAACAGAATAGAGTCACACGTTTAGAAAACACACTATGGCTGCTTAACGGGAAAGGTGAGGTGGGGTGATGCATAAAACAAGGGTTTCAAATTATCTCAGATACCGTTCCATAAACCCAATATGTAATAGACAAGCCCTACTCCTTGCTCAATGAATTGGACTCAACACCCCCTATTCACCGCTCAAGAATATATCTGACTAGTAAGAATCTTGAAACCTATGCATTGATATCTCTCTGTAAGTGAGTCAAGTGGGTGTAAAGCGGCAAAATCACAGCAGTGAAAAGCAGGTAAACCGCATTATAAAAATCAATTACTTTTAAAAACCCGTGAAACAAAGACAGTGAAAGAGAGAGAAATTCTTACACAAGTCGTTCAGGGGCTGTGATGCCACCTGGATTGACCATATCTAGACCCACAGCTGATTGAGACATAACGGTGGACACTCTTGGGGCTGAGAGGTTTGGTGAGGTTGGGTGAGCAAACGCAGACTCTTTAAAGTAATACTGCGTGGTACCCATCCCATGGGTCCCAAATCTCCAGGTTCAAGGGCATCTTCCTACATCGAAAACATGCATGAGAAACCCAGAAGATGGTACACCGTGTGATCGGGAAAGGTTTCTAAAACGCACCTCATTTCTCATCTCCTTGTTCTCGGGTTCGCCATTCCAGCCGCTTTACTAGCAATCTCCCTCCTTGGAGAATCAGCACCTTTAACCTCCTGTTCCGTACAGGTTGCAATTTGTCCTGAGGATGAACGGAAAGAGGGGGAACCAATGAGAGACTAGCTCTAGGTGTTGGGACAGGCACAGGTCACACTAATTTCCCATCAGGAAGAAGAATTAACCACAGGCTCAGCCTGCCGCCTGGGACGAGAATAGGACATGAAGCACTCCTGCGCTTTTGCGGCCAGCTCCCAAGAAAGCGAGTTGAAAAATGGAGCTCAGGGGCACTGCAATTCACAAACCTGCAAACTTATAAATGTAGACTCTCGTCCACAAATATATTGAGGGAAGACAAGGAAGAGGATTTGAAAGCAAGGCAGAATTGCAGGAAACAGATTTCAGGAGGGAGATTCGAATCGCCTTTAAAGCACAGGAAAAGCGGCAAAACCTCGACAATGATGCCCTTGGCCAAAAAGGGCGTATGCGTTTTTTCCTGAATATATTCAGGAAAAAACGCATACGCCCTTTTTGGCCAACCAAGCAACCTGGAAAGCAAATCAGCGCTACAAAGAAGTCTCGCTTCCCATCGGTCAAAAGGGCCATGCTGAATAAAGTGTCAAAACCAGAAATGCAGGACAGGCCATGGAGAAACGGGAGCCTGGCTACGCTGATGGGCGGGATGTAAATTGCCAACAGCCACTCTGGAGAAGTGCACGGTGTGTCCTGAAACATCTAAAAACTCAGCTTAGGGAGCATAGGGCACTTCCACTCATGGGCGTATAAATTGTGAAAACTAAAAATCAGCAAGACACAGTCACCCCAAAGTTTAGGGCTGCCGTGTTGACAAGAACCTCCACTTCGTTACACCTTAAATATCCCAGGAAAGAGAAAAATGGATAAAGAAGTTGTGGTCCTTATGTACAATGGAATATCACTCAGCCATGAAATCAACGTCATAAGGCTAGTAGCAGCATGATGAGTGGATTTAGGTACGACGATTCTAAGTGAAATAAGTCACACAGAAAAAGACACTTATCATAAGATATCACTTATAGAGGGAATGTAAAAACCGCTACCCTTGAACTGAATTACAAAACAGAATAGAGTCACACGTTTAGAAAACACACTATGGCTGCTTAACGGGAAAGGTGAGGTGGGGTGATGCATAAAACAAGGGTTTCAAATTATCTCAGATACCGTTCCATAAACCCAATATGTAATAGACAAGCCCTACTCCTTGCTCAATGAATTGGACTCAACACCCCCTATTCACCGCTCAAGAATATATCTGACTAGTAAGAATCTTGAAACCTATGCATTGATATCTCTCTGTAAGTGAGTCAAGTGGGTGTAAAGCGGCAAAATCACAGCAGTGAAAAGCAGGTAAACCCCATTATAAAAATCAATTACTTTTAAAAACCCGTGAAACAAAGACAGTGAAAGAGAGAGAAATTCTTACACAAGTCGTTCAGGGGCTGTGATGCCACCTGGAATGACCATATCTAGACCCACAGCTGATTGAGACATAACGGTGGACACTCTTGGGGCTGAGAGGTTTGGTGAGGTTGGGTGAGCAAACGCAGACTCTTTAAAGTAATACTGCGTGGTACCCATCCCATGGGTCCCAAATCTCCAGGTTCAAGGGCATCTTCCTACATCGAAAACATGCATGAGAAACCCAGAATATGGTACACCGTGTGATCGGAAAAGGTTTCTAAAACGCACCTCATTTCTCATCTCCTTGTTCTCGGGTTCGCCATTCCAGCCGCTTTACTAGCAATCTCCCTCCTTGGAGAATCAGCACCTTTAACCTCCTGTTCCGTACAGGTTGCAATTTGTCCTGAGGATGAACGGAAAGAGGGGGAACCAATGAGAGACTAGCTCTAGGTGTTGGGACAGGCACAGGTCACTCTAATTTCCCATCAGGAAGAAGAATTAACCACAGGCTCAGCCTGCCGCCTGGGACGAGAATAGGACCTGAAGCACTCCTGCGCTTTTGCGGCCAGCTCCCAAGAAAGCGGGTTGAAAAATGGAGCTCAGGGGCACTGCAATTCACAAACCTGCAGACTTATAAATGTAGACTCTCGTCCACAAATATATTGAGGGAAGGCAACGAAAAGGATTTGAAAGCAAGGCAGAATTGCAGGAAACAGATTTCAGGAGGGAGATTCAAATCGCCTTTAAAGCACAGGAAAAGCGGCAAAACCTCGACAATGATGCCCTTGGCCAAAAAGGGCGTATGCGTTTTTTCCTGAATATATTCAGGAAAAAACGCATACGCCCTTTTTGGCCAACCAAGCAACCTGGAAAGGCAAATCAGCGCTACAAAGAAGTCTCGCTTCCCATCGGTCAAAAGGGCCATGCTGAATAAAGTGTCAAAACCAGAAATGCTGGACAGGCCATGGAGAAACGGGAGCCTGGCTACGCTGATGGGCAGGATGTAAATTGCCAACAGCCACTCTGGAGAAGTGCACGGTGTGTCCTGAAACATCTCAAAACTCAGCTTAGGGAGCATAGGGCACTTCCACTCATGGGCGTATAAATTGGGAAAACTAAAAATCAGCAAGACACAGTCACCCCAAAGTTTAGGGCAGCCCTGTTGACAAGAACCTCCACTTCGTTACACCTTAAATATCCCAGGAAAGAGAAAAATGGATAAAGAAGTTGTGGTCCTTATGTACAATGGAATATCACTCAGCCATGAAATCAACGTCATAAGGCTAGTAGCAGCATGATGAGTGGATTTAGGTACGACGATTCTAAGTGAAATAAGTCACACAGAAAAAGACACTTATCATAAGATATCACTTATAGAGGGAATGTAAAAACCGCTACCCTTGAACTGAATTACAAAACAGAATAGAGTCACACGTTTAGAAAACACACTATGGCTGCTTAACGGGAAAGGTGAGGTGGGGTGATGCATAAAACAAGGGTTTCAAATTATCTCAGATACCGTTCCATAAACCCAATATGTAATAGACAAGCCCTACTCCTTGCTCAATGAATTGGACTCAACACCCCCTATTCACCGCTCAAGAATATATCTGACTAGTAAGAATCTTGAAACCTATGCATTGATATCTCTCTGTAAGTGAGTCAAGTGGGTGTAAAGCGGCAAAATCACAGCAGTGAAAAGCAGGTAAACCCCATTATAAAAATCAATTACTTTTAAAAACCCGTGAAACAAAGACAGTGAAAGAGAGAGAAATTCTTACAAAAGTCGTTCAGGGGCTGTGATGCCACCTGGATTGACCATATCTAGACCCACAGCTGATTGAGACATAACGGTGGACACTCTTGGGGCTGAGAGGTTTGGTGAGGTTGGGTGAGCAAACGCAGACTCTTTAAAGTAATACTGCGTGGTACCCATCCCATGGGTCCCAAATCTCCAGGTTCAAGGGCATCTTCCTACATCGAAAACATGCATGAGAAACCCAGAATATGGTACACCGTGTGATCGGGAAAGGTTTCTAAAACGCACCTCATTTATCATCTCCTTGTGCTCGGGTTCGCCATTCCAGCCGCTTTACTAGCAATCTCCCTCCTTGGAGAATCAGCACCTTTAACCTCCTGTTCCGTACAGGTTGCAATTTGTCCTGAGGATGAACGGAAAGAGGGGGAACCAATGAGAGACTAGCTCTAGGTGTTGGGACAGGCACAGGTCACTCTAATTTCCCATCAGGAAGAAGAATTAACCACAGGCTCAGCCTGCCGCCTGGGACGAGAATAGGACCTGAAGCACTCCTGCGCTTTTGCGGCCAGCTCCCAAGAAAGCGGGTTGAAAAATGGAGCTCAGGGGCACTGCAATTCACAAACCTGCAGACTTATAAATGTAGACTCTCGTCCACAAATATATTGAGGGAAGGCAACGAAGAGGATTTGAAAGCAAGGCAGAATTGCAGGAAACAGATTTCAGGAGGGAGATTCGAATCGCCTTTAAAGCACAGGAAAAGCGGCAAAACCTCGACAATGATGCCCTTGGCCAAAAAGGGCGTATGCGTTTTTTCCTGAATATATTCAGGAAAAAACGCATACGCCCTTTTTGGCCAAACAAGCAACCTGGAAAGGCAAATCAGCGCTACAAAGAAGTCTCGCTTCCCATCGGTCAAAAGGGCCATGCTGAATAAAGTGTCAAAACCAGAAATGCAGGACAGGCCATGGAGAAACAGGAGCCTGGCTACGCTGATGGGCGGGATGTAAATTGCCAACAGCCACTCTGGAGAAGTGCACGGTGTGTCCTGAAACATCTAAAAAACTCAGCTTAGGGAGCATAGGGCACTTCCACTCATGGGCGTATAAATTGGGAAAACTAAAAATCAGCAAGACACAGGCACCCCAAAGTTTAGGGCTGCTCTGTTGACAAGAACCTCCACTTCGTTACACCTTAAATATCCCAGGAAAGAGAAAAATGGATAAAGAAGTTGTGGTCCTTATGTACAATGGAATATCACTCAGCCATGAAATCAACGTCATAAGGCTAGTAGCAGCATGATGAGTGGATTTAGGTACGACGATTCTAAGTGAAATAAGTCACACAGAAAAAGACACTTATCATAAGATATCACTTATAGAGGGAATGTAAAAACCGCTACCCTTGAACTGAATTACAAAACAGAATAGAGTCACACGTTTAGAAAACACACTATGGCTGCTTAACGGGAAAGGTGAAGTGGGGTGATGCATCAAACAAGGGTTTCAAATTATCTCAGATACCGTTCCATAAACCCAATATGTAATAGAGAAGCCCTACTCCTTGCTCAATGAATTGGACTCAACACCCCCTATTCACCGCTCAAGAATATATCTGACTAGTAAGAATCTTGAAACCTATGCATTGATATCTCTCTGTAAGTGAGTCAAGTGGGTGTAAAGCGGCAAAATCACAGCAGTGAAAAGCAGGTAAACCCCATTATAAAAATCAATTACTTTTAAAAACCCGTGAAACAAAGACAGTGAAAGAGAGAGAAATTCTTACACAAGTCGTTCAGGGGCTGTGATGCCACCTGGATTGACCATATCTAGACCCACAGCTGATTGAGACATAACGGTGGACACTCTTGGGGCTGAGAGGTTTGGTGAGGTTGGGTGAGCAAACGCAGACTCTTTAAAGTAATACTGCGTGGTACCCATCCCATGGGTCCCAAATCTCCAGGTTCAAGGGCATCTTCCTACATCGAAAACATGCATGAGAAACCCAGAAGATGGTACACCGTGTGATCGGGAAAGGTTTCTAAAACGCACCTGATTTCTCATCTCCCTGTTCTCGGGTTCGCCATTCCAGCCGCTTTACTAGCAATCTCCCTCCTTGGAGAATCAGCACCTTTAACCTCCTGTTCCGTACAGGTTGCAATTTGTCCTGAGGATGAACGGAAAGAGGGGGAACCAATGAGAGACTAGCTCTAGGTGTTGGGACAGGCACAGGTCACTCTAATTTCCCATCAGGAAGAAGAATTAACCACAGGCTCAGCCTGCCGCCTGGGACGAGAATAGGACCTGAAGCACTCCTGCGCTTTTGCGGCCAGCTCCTAAGAAAGCGAGTTGAAAAATGGAGCTCAGGGGCATTGCAATTCACAAACCTGCAGACTTATAAATGTAGACTCTCGTCCACAAATATATTGACGGAAGGCAACGAAGAGGATTTGAAAGCAAGGCAGAATTGCAGGAAACAGATTTCAGGAGGGAGATTCGAATCGCCTTTAAAGCACAGGAAAAGCGGCAAAACCTCGACAATGATGCCCTTGGCCAAAAAGGGCGTATGCGTTTTTTCCTGAATATATTCAGGAAAAAACGCATACGCCCTTTTTGGCCAACCAAGCAACCTGGAAAGGCAAATCAGCGCTACAAAGAAGTCTCGCTTCCCATCGGTCAAAAGGGCCATGCTGAATAAAGTGTCAAAACCAGAAATGCAGGACAGGCCATGGAGAAACGGGAGCCTGGCTACGCTGATGGGCGGGATGTAAATTGCCAACAGCCACTCTGGAGAAGTGCACGGTGTGTCCTGAAACATCTAAAAACTCAGCTTAGGGAGCATAGGGCACTTCCACTCATGGGCGTATAAATTGGGAAAACTAAAATCAGCAAGACACAGTCACCCCAAAGTTTAGGGCTGCCCTGTTGACAAGAACCTCCACTTCGTTACACCTTAAATATCCCAGGAAAGAGAAAAATGGATAAAGAAGTTGTGGTCCTTATGTACAATGGAATATCACTCAGCCATGAAATCAACGTCATAAGGCTAGTAGCAGCATGATGAGTGGATTTAGGTACGAAGATTCTAAGTGAAATAAGTCACACAGAAAAAGACACTTATCATAAGATATCACTTATAGAGGGAATGTAAAAACCGCTACCCTTGAACTGAATTACAAAACAGAATAGAGTCACACGTTTAGAAAACACACTATGGCTGCTTAACGGGAAAGGTGAGGTGGGGTAATGCATAAAACAAGGGTTTCAAATTATCTCAGATACCGTTCCATAAACCCAATATGTAATAGACAAGCCCTACTCCTTGCTCAATGAATTGGACTCAACACCCCCTATTCACCGCCCAAGAATATATCTGACTAGTAAGAATCTTGAAACCTATGCATTGATATCTCTCTGTAAGTGAGTCAAGTGGGTGTAAAGCGGCAAAATCACAGCAGTGAAAAGCAGGTAAACCCCATTATAAAAATCAATTACTTTTAAAAACCCGTGAAACAAAGACAGTGAAAGAGAGAGAAATTCTTACACAAGTCGTTCAGGGGCTGTGATGCCACCTGGATTGACCATATCTAGACCCACAGCTGATTGAGACATAACGGTGGACACTCTTGGGGCTGAGAGGTTTGGTGAGGTTGGGTGAGCAAACGCAGACTCTTTAAAGTAATACTGCGTGGTACCCATCCCATGGGTCCCAAATCTCCAGGTTCAAGGGCATCTTCCTACATCGAAAACATGCATGAGAAACCCAGAAGATGGTACACCGTGTGATCGGGAAAGGTTTCTAAAACGCACCTCATTTCTCATCTCCTTGTTCTCGGGTTCGCCATTCCAGCCGCTTTACTAGCAATCTCCCTCCTTGGAGAATCAGCACCTTTAACCTCCTGTTCCGTACAGGTTGCAATTTGTCCTGAGGATGAACGGAAAGAGGGGGAACCAATGAGAGACTAGCTCTAGGTGTTGGGATAGGCACAGGTCACTCTAATTTCCCATCAGGAAGAAGAATTAACCACAGGCTCAGCCTGCCGCCTGGGACGAGAATAGGACCTGAAGCACTCCTGCGCTTTTGCGGCCAGCTCCTAAGAAAGCGAGTTGAAAAATGGAGCTCAGGGGCACTGCAATTCACAAACCTGCAGACTTATAAATGTAGACTCTCGTCCACAAATATATTGAGGGAAGGCAACGAAGAGGATTTGAAAGCAAGGCAGAATTGCAGGAAACAGATTTCAGGAGGGAGATTCGAATCGCCTTTAAAGCACAGGAAAAGCGGCAAAACCTCGACAATGATGCCCTTGGCCAAAAAGGGCGTATGCGTTTTTTCCTGAATATATTTAGGAAAAAACGCATACGCCCTTTTTGGCCAACCAAGCAACCTGGAAAGACAAATCAGCGCTACAAAGAAGTCTCGCTTCCCATCGGTCAAAAGGGCCATGCTGAATAAAGTGTCAAAACCAGAAATGCAGCACAGGCCATGGAGAAACGGGAGCCTGGCTACGCTGATGGGCGGGATGTAAATTGCCAACAGCCACTCTGGAGAAGTGCACGGTGTGTCCTGAAACTTCTAAAAAACTCAGCTTAGGGAGCATAGGGCACTTCCACTCATGGGCGTATAAATTGGGAAAACTAAAAATCAGCAAGACACAGGCACCCCAAAGTTTAGGGCTGCTCTGTTGACAAGAACCTCCACTTCGTTACACCTTAAATATCCCAGGAAAGAGAAAAATCGATAAAGAAGTTGTGGTCCTTATGTACAATGGAATATCACTCAGCCATGAAATCAACGTCATAAGGCTAGTAGCAGCATGATGAGTGGATTTAGGTACGACGATTCTAAGTGAAATAAGACACACAGAAAAAGACACTTATCATAAGATATCACTTATAGAGGGAATGTAAAAACCGCTACCCTTGAACTGAATTACAAAACAGAATAGAGTCACACGTTTAGAAAACACACTATGGCTGCTTAACGGGAAAGGTGAGGTGGGGTGATGCATACAACAAGGGTTTCAAATTATCTCAGATACCGTTCCATAAACCCAATATGTAATAGACAAGCCCTACTCCTTGCTCAATGAATTGGACTCAACACCCCCTATTCACCGCTCAAGAATATATCTGACTAGTAAGAATCTTGAAACCTATGCATTGATATCTCTCTGTAAGTGAGTCAAGTGGGTGTAAAGCGGCAAAATCACAGCAGTGAAAAGCAGGTAAACCCCATTATAAAAATCAATTACTTTTAAAAATCCGTGAAACAAAGACAGTGAAAGAGAGAGAAATTCTTACACAAGTCGTTCAGGGGCTGTGATGCCACCTGGATTGACCATATCTAGACCCACAGCTGATTGAGACATAACGGTGGACACTCTTGGGGCTGAGAGGTTTGGTGAGGTTGGGTGAGCAAACGCAGACTCTTTAAAGTAATACTGCGTGGTACCCATCCCATGGGTCCCAAATCTCCAGGTTCAAGGGCATCTTCCTACATCGAAAACATGCATGAGAAACCCAGAAGATGGTACACCGTGTGATCGGGAAAGGTTTCTAAAACGCACCTCATTTCTCATCTCCTTGTTCTCGGGTTCGCCATTCCAGCCGCTTTACTAGCAATCTCCCTCCTTGGAGAATCAGCACCTTTAACCTCCTGTTCCGTACAGGTTGCAATTTGTCCTGAGGATGAACGGAAAGAGGGGGAACCAATGAGAGACTAGCTCTAGGTGTTGGGACAGGCACAGGTCACTCTAATTTCCCATCAGGAAGAAGAATTAACCACAGGCTCAGCCTGCCGCCTGGGACGAGAATAGGACCTGAAGCACTCCTGCGCTTTTGCGGCCAGCTCCCAAGAAAGCGGGTTGAAAAATGGAGCTCAGGGGCACTGCAATTCACAAACCTGCAGACTTATAAATGTAGACTCTCGTCCACAAATATATTGAGGGAAGGCAACGAAGAGGAATTGAAAGCAAGGCAGAATTGCAGGAAACAGATTTCAGGAGGGAGATTCGAATCGCCTTTAAAGCACAGGAAAAGCGGCAAAACCTCGACAATGATGCCCTTGGCCAAAAAGGCCGTATGCGTTTTTTCCTGAATATATTCAGGAAAAAACGCATACGCCCTTTTTGGCCAACCAAGCAACCTGGAAAGGCAAATCAGCGCTACAAAGAAGTCTCGCTTCCCATTGGTCAAAAGGGCCATGCTGAATAAAGTGTCAAAACCAGAAATGCAGGACAGGCCATGGAGAAACGGGAGCCTGGCTACGCTGATGGGCGGGATGTAAATTGCCAACAGCCACTCTGGAGAAGTGCACGGTGTGTCCTGAAACATCTAAAAACTCAGCTTAGGGAGCATAGGGCACTTCCACTCATGGGCGTATAAATTGGGAAAACTAAAATCAGCAAGACACAGTCACCCCAAAGTTTAGGGCTGCCCTGTTGACAAGAACCTCCACTTCGTTACACCTTAAATATCCCAGGAAAGAGAAAAATGGATAAAGAAGTTGTGGTCCTTATGTACAATGGAATATCACTCAGCCATGAAATCAACGTCATAAGGCTAGTAGCAGCATGATGAGTGGATTTAGGTACGACGATTCTAAGTGAAATAAGTCACACAGAAAAAGACACTTATCATAAGATATCACTTATAGAGGGAATGTAAAAACCGCTACCCTTGAACTGAATTACAAAACAGAATAGAGTCACACGTTTAGAAAACACACTATGGCTGCTTAACGGGAAAGGTGAGGTGGGGTGATGCATAAAACAAGGGTTTCAAATTATCTCAGATACCGTTCCATAAACCCAATATGTAATAGACAAGCCCTACTCCTTGCTCAATGAATTGGACTCAACACCCCCTATTCACCGCTCAAGAATATATCTGACTAGTAAGAATCTTGAAACCTATGCATTGATATCTCTCTGTAAGTGAGTCAAGTGGTTGTAAAGCGGCAAAATCACAGCAGTGAAAAGCAGGTAAACCCCATTATAAAAATCAATTACTTTTAAAAATCCGTGAAACAAAGACAGTGAAAGAGAGAGAAATTCTTACACAAGTCGTTCAGGGGCTGTGATGCCACCTGGATTGACCATATCTAGACCCACAGCTGATTGAGACATAACGGTGGACACTCTTGGGGCTGAGAGGTTTGGTGAGGTTGGGTGAGCAAACGCAGACTCTTTAAAGTAATACTGCGTGGTACCCATCCCATGGGTCCCAAATCTCCAGGTTCAAGGGCATCTTCCTACATCGAAAACATGCATGAGAAACCCAGAAGATGGTACACCGTGTGATCGGGAAAGGTTTCTAAAACGCACCTCATTTCTCATCTCCTTGTTCTCGGGTTCGCCATTCCAGCCGCTTTACTAGCAATCTCCCTCCTTGGAGAATCAGCACCTTTAACCTCCTGTTCCGTACAGGTTGCAATTTGTCCTGAGGATGAACGGAAAGAGGGGGAACCAATGAGAGACTAGCTCTAGGTGTTGGGACAGGCACAGGTCACTCTAATTTCCCATCAGGAAGAAGAATTAACCACAGGCTCAGCCTGCCGCCTGGGACGAGAATAGGACCTGAAGCACTCCTGCGCTTTTGCGGCCAGCTCCTAAGAAAGCGAGTTGAAAAATGGAGCTCAGGGGCACTGCAATTCACAAACCTGCAGACTTATAAATGTAGACTCTCGTCCACAAATATATTGAGGGAAGGCAACGAAGAGGATTTGAAAGCAAGGCAGAATTGCAGGAAACAGATTTCAGGAGGGAGATTCGAATCGCCTTTAAAGCACAGGAAAAGCGGCAAAACCTCGACAATGATGCCCTTGGCCAAAAAGGGCGTATGCGTTTTTTCCTGAATATATTCAGGAAAAAACGCATACGCCCTTTTTGGCCAACCAAGCAACCTGGAAAGGCAAATCAGCGCTACAAAGAAGTCTCGCTTCCCATTGGTGAAAAGGGCCATGCTGAATAAAGTGTCAAAACCAGAAATGCAGGACAGGCCATGGAGAAACGGGAGCCTGGCTACGCTGATGGGCGGGATGTAAATTGCCAACAGCCACTCTGGAGAAGTGCACGGTGTGTCCTGAAACATCTAAAAAACTCAGCTTAGGAAGCATAGGGCACTTCCACTCATGGGCGTATAAATTGGGAAAACTAAAAATCAGCAAGACACAGGCACCCCAAAGTTTAGGGCTGCCCTGTTGACAAGAACCTCCACTTCGTTACACCTTAAATATCCCAGGAAAGAGAAAAATGGATAAAGAAGTTGTGGTCCTTATGTACAATGGAATATCACTCAGCCATGAAATCAACGTCATAAGGCTAGTAGCAGCATGATGAGTGGATTTAGGTACGACGATTCTAAGTGAAATAAGTCACACAGAAAAAGACACTTATCATAAGATATCACTTATAGAGGGAATGTAAAAACCGCTACCCTTGAACTGAATTACAAAACAGAATAGAGTCACACGTTTAGAAAACACACTATGGCTGCTTAACGGGAAAGGTGAGGTGGGGTGATGCATAAAACAAGGGTTTCAAATTATCTCAGATACCGTTCCATAAACCCAATATGTAATAGACAAGCCCTACTCCTTGCTCAATGAATTGGACTCAACACCCCCTATTCACCGCTCAAGAATATATCTGACTAGTAAGAATCTTGAAACCTATGCATTGATATCTCTCTGTAAGTGAGTCAAGTGGGTGTAAAGCGGCAAAATCACAGCAGTGAAAAGCAGGTAAACCCCATTATAAAAATCAATTACTTTTAAAAACCCGTGAAACAAAGACAGTGAAAGAGAGAGAAATTCTTACACAAGTCGTTCAGGGGCTGTGATGCCACCTGGATTGACCATATCTAGACCCACAGCTGATTGAGACATAACGGTGGACACTCTTGGGGCTGAGAGGTTTGGTGAGGTTGGGTGAGCAAACGCAGACTCTTTAAAGTAATACTGCGTGGTACCCATCCCATGGGTCCCAAATCTCCAGGTTCAAGGGCATCTTCCTACATCGAAAACATGCATGAGAAACCCAGAAGATGGTACACCGTGTGATCGGGAAAGGTTTCTAAAACGCACCTCATTTCTCATCTCCTTGTTCTCGGGTTCGCCATTCCAGCCGCTTTACTAGCAATCTCCCTCCTTGGAGAATCAGCACCTTTAACCTCCTGTTCCGTACAGGTTGCAATTTGTCCTGAGGATGAACGGAAAGAGGGGGAACCAATGAGAGACTAGCTCTAGGTGTTGGGACAGGCACAGGTCACTCAAATTTCCCATCAGGAAGAAGAATTAACCACAGGCTCAGCCTGCCGCCTGGGACGAGAATAGGACCTGAAGCACTCCTGCGCTTTTGCGGCCAGCTCCCAAGAAAGCGAGTTGAAAAATGGAGCTCAGGGGCACTGCAATTCACAAACCTGCAGACTTATAAATGTAGACTCTCGTCCACAAATATATTGAGGGAAGGCAACGAAGAGGATTTGAAAGCAAGGCAGAATTGCAGGAAACAGATTTCAGGAGGGAGATTCGAATCGCCTTTAAAGCACAGGAAAAGCGGCAAAACCTCGACAATGATGCCCTTGGCCAAAAAGGGCGTATGCGTTTTTTCCTGAATATATTCAGGAAAAAACGCATACGCCCTTTTTGGCCAACCAAGCAACCTGGAAAGACAAATCAGCGCTACAAAGAAGTCTCGCTTCCCATCGGTCAAAAGGGCCATGCTGAATAAAGTGTCAAAACCAGAAATGCAGGACAGGCCATGGAGAAACGGGAGCCTGGCTACGCTGATGGGCGGGATGTAAATTGCCAACAGCCACTCTGGAGAAGTGCACGGTGTGTCCTGAAACATCTAAAAAACTCAGCTTAGGGAGCATAGGGCACTTCCTCTCATGGGCGTATAAATTGGGAAAACTAAAAATCAGCAAGACACAGGCACCCCAAAGTTTAGGGCTGCTCTGTTGACAAGAACCTCCACTTCGTTACACCTTAAATATCCCAGGAAAGAGAAAAATGGATAAAGAAGTTGTGGTCCTCATGTACAATGGAATATCACTCAGCCATGAAATCAACGTCATAAGGCTAGTAGCAGCATGATGAGTGGATTTAGGTACGACGATTCTAAGTGAAATAAGTCACACAGAAAAAGACACTTATCATAAGATATCACTTATAGAGGGAATGTAAAAACCGCTACCCTTGAACTGAATTACAAAACAGAATAGAGTCACACGTTTAGAAAACACACTATGGCTGCTTAACGGGAAAGGTGAGGTGGGGTGATGCATAAAACAAGGGTTTCAAATTATCTCAGATACCGTTCCATAAACCCAATATGTAATAGACAAGCCCTACTCCTTGCTCAATGAATTGGACTCAACACCCCCTATTCACCGCTCAAGAATATATCTGACTAGTAAGAATCTTGAAACCTATGCATTGATATCTCTCTGTAAGTGAGTCAAGTGGGTGTAAAGCGGCAAAATCACAGCAGTGAAAAGCAGGTAAACCCCATTATAAAAATCAATTACTTTTAAAAACCCGTGAAACAAAGACAGTGAAAGAGAGAGAAATTCTTACACAAGTCGTTCAGGGGCTGTGATGCCACCTGGATTGACCATATCTAGACCCACAGCTGATTGAGACATAACGGTGGACACTCTTGGGGCTGAGAGGTTTGGTGAGGTTGGGTGAGCAAACGCAGACTCTTTAAAGTAATACTGCGTGGTACCCATCCCATGGGTCCCAAATCTCCAGGTTCAAGGGCATCTTCCTACATCGAAAACATGCATGAGAAACCCAGAAGATGGTACACCGTGTGATCGGGAAAGGTTTCTAAAACGCACCTCATTTCTCATCTCCTTGTTCTCGGGTTCGCCATTCCAGCCGCTTTACTAGCAATCTCCCTCCTTGGAGAATCAGCACCTTTAACCTCCTGTTCCGTACAGGTTGCAATTTGTCCTGAGGATGAACGGAAAGAGGGGGAACCAATGAGAGACTAGCTCTAGGTGTTGGGACAGGCACAGGTCACTCTAATTTCCCATCAGGAAGAAGAATTAACCACAGGCTCAGCCTGCCGCCTGGGACGAGAATAGGACCTGAAGCACTCCTGCGCTTTTGCGGCCAGCTCCCAAGAAAGCGAGTTGAAAAATGGAGCTCAGGGGCACTGCAATTCACAAACCTGCAGACTTATAAATGTAGACTCTCGTCCACAAATATATTGAGGGAAGGCAACGAAGAGGATTTGAAAGCAAGGCAGAATTGCAGGAAACAGATTTCAGGAGGGAGATTCGAATCGCCTTTAAAGCACAGGAAAAGCGGCAAAACCTCGACAATGATGCCCTTGGCCAAAAAGGGCGTATGCGTTTTTTCCTGAATATATTCAGGAAAAAACGCATACGCCCTTTTTGGCCAACCAAGCAACCTGGAAAGACAAATCAGCGCTACAAAGAAGTCTCGCTTCCCATCGGTCAAAAGGGCCATGCTGAATAAAGTGTCAAAACCAGAAATGCAGGACAGGCCATGGAGAAACGGGAACCTGGCTACGCTGATGGGCGGGATGTAAATTGCCAACAGCCACTCTGGAGAAGTGCACGGTGTGTCCTGAAACATCTAAAAAACTCAGCTTAGGGAGCATAGGGCACTTCCACTCATGGGCGTATAAATTGGGAAAACTAAAAATCAGCAAGACACAGGCACCCCAAAGTTTAGGGCTGCTCTGTTGACAAGAACCTCCACTTCGTTACACCTTAAATATCCCAGGAAAGAGAAAAATGGATAAAGAAGTTGTGGTCCTTATGTACAATGGAATATCACTCAGCCATGAAATCAACGTCATAAGGCTAGTAGCAGCATGATGAGTGGATTTAGGTACGACGATTCTAAGTGAAATAAGTCACACAGAAAAAGACACTTATCATAAGATATCACTTATAGAGGGAATGTAAAAACCGCTACCCTTGAACTGAATTACAAAACAGAATAGAGTCACACGTTTAGAAAACACACTATGGCTGCTTAACGGGAAAGGTGAGGTGGGGTGATGCATAAAACAAGGGTTTCAAATTATCTCAGATACCGTTCCATAAACCCAATATGTAATAGACAAGCCCTACTCCTTGCTCAATGAATTGGACTCAACACCCCCTATTCACCGCCCAAGAATATATCTGACTAGTAAGAATCTTGAAACCTATGCATTGATATCTCTCTGTAAGTGAGTCAAGTGGGTGTAAAGCGGCAAAATCACAGCAGTGAAAAGCAGGTAAACCCCATTATAAAAATCAATTACTTTTAAAAACCCGTGAAACAAAGACAGTGAAAGAGAGAGAAATTCTTACACAAGTCGTTCAGGGGCTGTGATGCCACCTGGATTGACCATATCTAGACCCACAGCTGATTGAGACATAACGGTGGACACTCTTGGGGCTGAGAGGTTTGGTGAGGTTGGGTGAGCAAACGCAGACTCTTTAAAGTAATACTGCGTGGTACCCATCCCATGGGTCCCAAATCTCCAGGTTCAAGGGCATCTTCCTACATCGAAAACATGCATGAGAAACCCAGAAGATGGTACACCGTGTGATCGGGAAAGGTTTCTAAAACGCACCTCATTTCTCATCTCCTTGTTCTCGGGTTCGCCATTCCAGCCGCTTTACTAGCAATCTCCCTCGTTGGAGAATCAGCACCTTTAACCTCCTGTTCCGTACAGGTTGCAATTTGTCCTGAGGATGAACGGAAAGAGGGGGAACCAATGAGAGACTAGCTCTAGGTGTTGGGACAGGCACAGGTCACTCTAATTTCCCATCAGGAAGAAGAATTAACCACAGGCTCAGCCTGCCGCCTGGGACGAGAATAGGACCTGAAGCACTCCTGCGCTTTTGCGGCCAGCTCCCAAGAAAGCGAGTTGAAAAATGGAGCTCAGGGGCACTGCAATTCACAAACCTGCAGACTTATAAATGTAGACTCTCGTCCACAAATATATTGAGGGAAGGCAACGAAGAGGATTTGAAAGCAAGGCAGAATTGCAGGAAACAGATTTCAGGAGGGAGATTCGAATCGCCTTTAAAGCACAGGAAAAGCGGCAAAACCTCGACAATGATGCCCTTGGCCAAAAAGGGCGTATGCGTTTTTTCCTGAATATATTCAGGAAAAAACGCATACGCCCTTTTTGGCCAACCAAGCAACCTGGAAAGACAAATCAGCGCTACAAAGAAGTCTCGCTTCCCATCGGTCAAAAGGGCCATGCTGAATAAAGTGTCAAAACCAGAAATGCAGGACAGGCCATGGAGAAACGGGAGCCTGGCTACGCTGATGGGCGGGATGTAAATTGCCAACAGCCACTCTGGAGAAGTGCACGGTGTGTCCTGAAACATCTAAAAAACTCAGCTTAGGGAGCATAGGGCACTTCCACTCATGGGCGTATAAATTGGGAAAACTAAAAATCAGCAAGACACAGGCACCCCAAAGTTTAGGGCTGCTCTGTTGACAAGAACCTCCACTTCGTTACACCTTAAATATCCCAGGAAAGAGAAAAATGGATAAAGAAGTTGTGGTCCTTATGTACAATGGAATATCACTCAGCCATGAAATCAACGTCATAAGGCTAGTAGCAGCATGATGAGTGGATTTAGGTACGACGATTCTAAGTGAAATAAGTCACACAGAAGAAGACACTTATCATAAGATATCACTTATGGAGGGAATGTAAAAACCGCTACCCTTGAACTGAATTACAAAACAGAATAGAGTCACACGTTTAGAAAACACACTATGGCTGCTTAACGGGAAAGGTGAGGTGGGGTGATGCATAAAACAAGGGTTTCAAATTATCTCAGATACCGTTCCATAAACCCAATATGTAATAGACAAGCCCTACTCCTTCCTCAATGAATTTGACTCAACACCCCCTATTCACCGCTCAAGAATATATCTGACTAGTAAGAATCTTGAAACCTATGCATTGATATCTCTCTGTAAGTGAGTCAAGTGGGTGTAAAGCGGCAAAATCACAGCAGTGAAAAGCAGGTAAACCCCATTATAAAAATCAATTACTTTTAAAAACCCGTGAAACAAAGACAGTGAAAGAGAGAGAAATTCTTACACAAGTCGTTCAGGGGCTGTGATGCCACCTGGATTGACCATATCTAGACCCACAGCTGATTGAGACATAACGGTGGACACTCTTGGGGCTGAGAGGTTTGGTGAGGTTGGGTGAGCAAACGCAGACTCTTTAAAGTAATACTGCGTGGTACCCATCCCATGGGTCCCAAATCTCCAGGTTCAAGGGCATCTTCCTACATCGAAAACATGCATGAGAAACCCAGAAGATGGTACACCGTGTGATCGGGAAAGGTTTCTAAAACGCACCTCATTTCTCATCTCCTTGTTCTCGGGTTCGCCATTCCAGCCGCTTTACTAGCAATCTCCCTCCTTGGAGAATCAGCACCTTTAACCTCCTGTTCCGTACAGGTTGCAATTTGTCCTGAGGATGAACGGAAAGAGGGGGAACCAATGAGAGACTAGCTCTAGGTGTTGGGACAGGCACAGGTCACTCTAATTTCCCATCAGGAAGAAGAATTAACCACAGGCTCAGCCTGCCGCCTGGGACGAGAATAGGACCTGAAGCACTCCTGCGCTTTTGCGGCCAGCTCCCAAGAAAGCGAGTTGAAAAATGGAGCTCAGGGGCACTGCAATTCACAAACCTGCAGACTTATAAATGTAGACTCTCGTCCACAAATATATTGAGGGAAGGCAACGAAAAGGATTTGAAAGCAAGGCAGAATTGCAGGAAACAGATTTCAGGAGGGAGATTCGAATCGCCTTTAAAGCACAGGAAAAGCGGCAAAACCTCGACAATGATGCCCTTGGCCAAAAAGGGCGTATGCGTTTTTTCCTGAATATATTCAGGAAAAAACGCATACGCCCTTTTTGGCCAACCAAGCAACCTGGAAAGGCAAATCAGCGCTACAAAGAAGTCTCGCTTCCCATTGGTCAAAAGGGCCATGCTGAATAAAGTGTCAAAACCAGAAATGCAGGACAGGCCATGGAGAAACGGGAGCCTGGCTACGCTGATGGGCGGGATGTAAATTGCCAACAGCCACTCTGGAGAAGTGCACGGTGTGTCCTGTAACATCTAAAAACTCAGCTTAGGGAGCATAGGGAACTTCCACTCATGGGCGTATAAATTGGGAAAACTAAAAATCAGCAAGACACAGTCACCCCAAAGTTTAGGGCTGCCCTGTTGACAAGAACCTCCACTTCGTTACACCTTAAATATCCCAGGAAAGAGAAAAATGGATAAAGAAGTTGTGGTCCTTATGTACAATGGAATATCACTCAGCCATGAAATCAACGTCATAAGGCTAGTAGCAGCATGATGAGTGGATTTAGGTACGACGATTCTAAGTGAAATAAGTCACACAGAAAAAGACACTTATCATAAGATATCACTTATAGAGGGAATGTAAAAACCGCTACCCTTGAACTGAATTACAAAACAGAATAGAGTCACACGTTTAGAAAACACACTATGGCTGCTTAACGGGAAAGGTGAGGTGGGGTGATGCATACAACAAGGGTTTCAAATTATCTCAGATACCGTTCCATAAACCCAATATGTAATAGACAAGCCCTACTCCTTCCTCAATGAATTGGACTCAACACCCACTATTCACCGCTCAAGAATATATCTGACTACTAAGAATCTTGAAACCTATGCATTGATATCTCTCTGTAAGTGAGTCAAGTGGGTGTAAAGCGGCAAAATCACAGCAGTGAAAAGCAGGTAAACCCCATTATAAAAATCAATTACTTTTAAAAACCCGTGAAACAAAGACAGTGAAAGAGAGAGAAATTCTTACAAAAGTCGTTCAGGGGCTGTGATGCCACCTGGATTGACCATATCTAGACCCACAGCTGATTGAGACATAACGGTGGACACTCTTGGGGCTGAGAGGTTTGGTGAGGTTGGGTGAGCAAACGCAGACCCTTTAAAGTAATACTGCGTGGTACCCATCCCATGGGTCCCAAATCTCCAGGTTCAAGGGCATCTTCCTACATCGAAAACATGCATGAGAAACCCAGAAGATGGTACACCGTGTGATCGGGAAAGGTTTCTAAAACGCACCTCATTTCTCATCTCCTTGTGCCTGGGTTCGCCATTCCAGCCGCTTTACTAGCAATCTCCCTCCTTGGAGAATCAGCACCTTTAACCTCCTGTTCCGTACAGGTTGCAATTTGTCCTGAGGATGAACGGGAAGAGGGGGAACCAATGAGAGACTAGCTCTAGGTGTTGGGACAGGCACAGGTCACTCTATTTTCCCCTCAAAAAGAAGAATTAACCACAGGCTCAGCCTGCCGCCTGGGACCAGAATAGGGCCTGAAGCAATCCTGCGCTCTTGCGGCCAGCTCCCAAGAAAGCGAGTTGAAAAATGGAGTTCAGGGGCACTGCAATTCACAAACCTGCAGACTTATAAATGATGACTCTCGTCCACGAATATATTGAGGGAAGGCAACGAAGAAGATGTGAAAGCAAGGCAGAATTGCAGGAAACAGATTTCAGGAGGGAGATTCGAATCGCCTTTAAAGCACAGGAAAAGCGGCAAAACCTCGACAATGATGCCCTTGGCCAAAAAGGGCGTATGCGTTTTTTCCTGAATATATTCAGGAAAAAACGCATACGCCCTTTTTGGCCAACCAAGCAACCTGGAAAGGCAAATCAGCGCTACAAAGAAGTCTCGCTTCCCATCGGTCAAAAGGGCCATGCTGAATAAAGTGTCAAAACCAGAAATGCAGGACAGGCCATGGAGAAACGGGAGCCTGGCTACGCTGATGGGCGGGATGTAAATTGCCAACAGCCACTCTGGAGAAGTGCACGGTGTGTCCTGAAACATCTAAAAAACTCAGCTTAGGGAGCATAGGGCACTTCCACTCATGGGCGTATAAATTGGGAAAACTAAAAATCAGCAAGACACAGGCACCCCAAAGTTTAGGGCTGCTCTGTTGACAAGAACCTCCACTTCGTTACACCTTAAATATCCCAGGAAAGAGAAAAATGGATAAAGAAGTTGTGGTCCTTATGTACAATGGAATATCACTCAGCCATGAAATCAACGTCATAAGGCTAGTAGCAGCATGATGAGTGGATTTAGGTACGACGATTCTAAGTGAAATAAGTCACACAGAAAAAGACACTTATCATAAGATATCACTTATAGAGGGAATGTACAAACTGCTACCCTTGAACTGAATTACAAAACAGAATAGAGTCACACGTTTAGAAAACACACTATGGCTGCTTAACGGGAAAGGTGAGGTGGGGTGATGCATAAAACAAGGGTTTCAAATTATCTCAGATACCGTTCCATAAACCCAATATGTAAT